>NC_064922.1:862228257-862531288 GCF_023897955.1 Schistocerca gregaria
ATGATTTTGTAAAGATATGTTCAGATTTCTGGAATCAATTACAGTTTGGGTTTCTCGATATTGATAAAACAAGAAGACTGAATGATGGTAGGTACAGGCGAAACTTTCAAGAGTTCCTGCATATGTAGCCTCGTATGAGAGGTAATTACATCAGTATACGCTGCACTATAGACATATTCGCGCGTGTCTAGCTCTCAATCCGAGAGAATGAGTGTACATAGAGAGAACATTCCCCTGTACATGGATGCGAAAATTCAGGCTATTGTGAATAAAATCGGAAGTATGTGCAGGGAACTAGAGACGTGTTACCAGACTTTTCTGAGAATGATCAATGCGTTAAATGAGTTAGTTAATGAAGTCGGTAATAAAGTAACCGACGTAACTGAAAATGTCGAGGCTATTGAGGGGAAAATAGATGTAGTTCCTTGTTATTTAGAAGGGGGAGCAGGCACATAGTAAGTGGAAGAAGAAGAAGAGCGGATATACAAAGCCTCACGCTGCAGAGGCGTCTGATTAATATACACCGAGATGTCAACGAAGCAGAAGTGATTCAAGCGCGGAAAGCGGTTCGAGAGAAACTACGGTTGCTAAGTTTGGGATATATGGAAGGAAAGCAAACACTAAGAAAGACCTTTAAGCCGCTTACTGAATCTCTCCGACAGGTCTCAGCAAAAACAAAAACACACGATAACGATGGTGTTGCCATCGACGAATTCATTATCCGTCGCGTCCCTGGTCAGATAGATACAACATTCGGCGGTAGCAGAGGAAGACCGTAAATGTTAGGCACGCATCCTATAAATGTAACTGATGACGCAATACAGATTGGTGATAGGCGGTTTGAGAGAACACCTGGCTTAATGAATCTTATTTTCCTAAGACCTACCGCCGGCCGCTGTGGCCGAGCGGTTCTAGGCGCTTCAGTCTGGAACCGCGGGACCGCTACGGTCTCAGGTTCGAATCCTGCCTCGGGCATGGATGTGTCTGATGCCCTTAGGTTATTTAGGTTTAAGTAGTTCTAAGTTCTAGGGGACTATTGACATCAGATGTTAAATCCCATATTGTGCTCAGAGCCATTTCCTAAGACCTACCAAAAAACTCATAAATTATTCGGTTAATGATAGGAAAATGTACAGTGAAATACTGCATTTAACTGATGTGCGTAAGATCGGAAGAAGCCTGAGCAACAAGAAATATAAAACCAATACATGACGGCGAAAAAAACAACAACAATAAGAGCGGCAGCAGCAGCAGCAGCAGCGGTGATGGTACTGACATTGAGCATAAAGCAGTAAACAATCTAATCCCGCAGTACATACAGGGTGTTACAAAGAGGTACGGCCAAACTTTCAGGAAACATTCCTCACACACAAATAAAGAAAAAATGTTGTGTGGACATGTGTCCGGAAACGGTTAATTTCCATGTTAGAGCTCATTTTAGTTTCATCAGTATGTACTGTACTTCCTCTATTCTGATGATCAAATTGTAAATTTTCACAATCAGCATGTGTGGGCTGACGAGAATCCGCACCAAATTCTGCAATCACTTCATCAACACAGATTTTCTGTGAACGTTTGGGCAGGCATTGTTGGCGATGTCTTGATTGGGCGCCATGTTCTTCCACCTACGCTCATTGGAGCACGTTATCATGATTTCATACGGGATACTCTACCTGTGCTGCTAGAACATGTGCCTTTACAAGTACGGCACAACATGTGGTTCATGCACGATGGAGCTCCCGCACACTTCAGTCGAAGTGTTCGTACGCTTCTCAACAACAGATTCGGTGACCGATGGATTGGTAGAGGCAGACCAAGTCCATGGCCTCCACGTTCTCCTGACCTCAACCATCTTGACTTTCATTTATGGGGGCATTTGAAAGCTCTTGTCTACGCACCCGCGGTACCAAATGTAGAGACTCTTCGTGCTCGTATTGTGGACGGCTGTGATACAATACGCCAGCATATCAGGGATTCCATGCGACGGAGGGTGGATGCATGTATCCTCGCTAACGGAGAACATTTTGAACATTTCCTGTAACAAAGTGTTTGAAGTCACGCTGGTACGTTGTGTTGCTGTGTCTTTCCATTCCATGATTAATGTGATTTCAAGAGAAGTAATAAAATGAGCTCTAACATGGAAAGTAAGCGTTTCCGGACACATGTCCACATAACATATTTTCTTTCTTTGTGTGTGAGGAATGTTTCCTGAAAGTTTGGCTGTACCTTTTTCGAACACCCTTTATGTGTTATGATGGCCCCAACTAGCTAATAGATCGACTACGGCTACTCATGGCATCAGGTGCTGCAGGTAATACAACTCATTCGAACGAGGCTGTTTCAATAATCTCTGAGATTAGAGAGAAAGGTATCATTGAATAAGCGTGGAGACGGTAGTTCGAGAACTGCAGAAATCTGCACACAAAACATACCCTCGTAGGTATGTTATGATTAAATGTTTGGATGACTTATGGCAAGCTGATCTTGTAGATGGAATTTTCACATGAGAATAATGGATTCAAATACACTCCTGGAAATTGAAATAAGAACACCGTGAATTCATTGTCCCAGGAAGGGTAAACTTTATTGACCCATTCCTGGGTTCAGATACATCACGTGATCACACTGACAGAACCACAGGTACATAGACACAGGCAACAGAGCGTGCGCAATGTCGGCACTAGTACAGTGTATATCCACCTTTCGCAGCAATGCAGCCTGCTATTCTCCCATGGAGACGATCGTAGAGATGCTGGATGTAGTCCTGTGGAACGGCTTGCCATGCCATTTCCACCTGGCGCCTCAGTTGGACCAGCGTTCGTGCTGGACGTGCAGACCGCGTGAGACGACGCTTCATCCAGTCCCAAACATGCTCAATGGGGGACAGATCCGGAGATCTTGCTGGCCAGGGTAGTTGACTTACACCTTCTAGAGCACGTTGGGTGGCACGGGATACATGCAGACGTGCATTGTCCTGTTGGAACAGCAAGTTCCCTTGCCGGTCTAGGAATGGTAGAACGATGGGTTCGATGACGGTTTGGATGTACCGTGCACTATTCAGTGTCCCCTCGACGATCACCAGATGTGTACGGCCAGTGTAGGAGATCGCTCCCCACACCATGATGCCGGGTGTTGGCCCTGTGTGCCTCGGTCGTATGCAGTCCTGATTGTGGCGCTCACCTGCACGGCGCCAAACACGCATACGACCATCATTGGCACCAAGGCAGAAGCGACTCTCATCGCTGAAGACGACACGTCTCCATTCGTCCCTCCATTCACGCCTGTCGCGACACCACTGGAGGCGGGCTGCACGATGTTGGGGCGTGAGCGGAAGACGGCCTAACGGTGTGCGGGACCGTAGCCCAGCTTTATGGAGACGGTTGCGAATGGTCCTCGCCGATACCCCAGGAGCAACAGTGTCCCTAATTTGCTGGGAAGTGGCGGTGCGGTCCCCTACGGCACTGCGTAGGATCCTACGGTCTTGGCGTGCATCCGTGCGTCGCTGCGGTCCGGTCCCAGGTCGACGGGCACGTGCACCTTCCGCCGACCACTGGCGACAACATCGATGTACTGTGGAGACCTCACGCCCCACGTGTTGAGCAATTCGGCGGTACGTCCACCCGGCCTCCCGCATGCCCACTATACGCCCTCGCTCAAAGTCCGTCAACTGCACATACCGTTCACGTCCACGCTGTCGCGGCATGCTACCAGTGTTAAAGACTGCGATGGAGCTCCGTATGCCACGGCAAACTGGCTGACACTGACGGCGGCGGTGCACAAATGCTGCGCAGCTAGCGCCATTCGACGGCCAACACCGCGGTTCCTGGTGTGTCCGCTGTGCCGTGCGTGTGATCATTGCTTGTACAGCCCTCTCGCAGTGTCCGGAGCAAGTATGGTGGGTCTGACACACCGGTGTCAATGTGTTCTTTTCTCCATTTCCAGGAATGTACATTTTAATGGTTACTGGTACATACTCCAAATTTGCCTGGGCATTACCTGTCAAAACAAAAACGGGTAGAAATGTCGCGGATGTGTTTGAGTGTTTGCTACAGACAGGGACGAATCGACGCCCAGACAAACTCTAAACCGATTACGGTAGAGAGTTTTACAATAGGTATTTCAAGACCGCGATGCAGCGGTACAGAATATATCACTTCTCTACATTCACTCACCTGAAAGCAAGCATGGTGGAGCGCCTGAACAGAACAATAAAAGGTCGAACGTGGATACGTTTTAACCTTCGTGGCACATACAAGTAGACAGATATCCTCCTAGAAATAATTGCTCAGTAT
This sequence comes from Schistocerca gregaria, assembly GCF_023897955.1. Taxonomy (NCBI): domain Eukaryota; kingdom Metazoa; phylum Arthropoda; class Insecta; order Orthoptera; family Acrididae; genus Schistocerca; species Schistocerca gregaria. The sequence continues at coordinate 862,232,550 of NC_064922.1, forward strand.
CGTCGAACTAAACATAGCGCAATAAAAATGAGACCTCTAGTACCTTCCGCCGCGGAAGTCGAACACGCGCCAGAACAAATGGACGTGGTCAGCCCATAGAGCGCTCCGCCTCCGCGGCGGCTATTCCGCGCAGCGAGGGCGCCACCGCTAAGCCACATGCAGACAGCGGCCAATAGCCGCTCCCTTCGGTTTCGTATATAGGGACCCGCTCTGCCCTACTCCAGATTCATCAGTGTTCTCTGAGCCGTGTCAGCGTGTTTTCAGTGTCGTTATCGGCGAGTGTGAACGGCTCCGTGTTTTTTGTGTATCTGTGACCACTATTTTTTGCCCGTCACTATGTTCATTCTGCTTCTCCATTCTGTTATTGTCAACACTATGACTGAAGAGCGGCGTAGCATGCCGCTGACAGCCTACCTGATTGTTTAGGTATTAAAATAACAATAAAGGGAAAAAACCTAGTCCAGCCAGTCTGGTACTCGCTCTGGATTTGGTTTCTATCTCGGCGGTACTGCGTTCTGGTCGTTGCTCGTTGTTGACCTTTGCCTGGCTCTGGTTCAGAGTGGATTTGTGTTCGGTGTTGTGGTTTCCACAAGCCTCCTTTGTTTATCTGTTCCTTGTTGTGTCGGTGATAGTCGGTCGTGGTCGGTTGTTGTCAGTTGTCGTTGGTCTGTCGTCCGACTCCTCCTGTGTTTACCGGTGGTGCGTGCTCCACCGCCAGCGGCTTCCTTGCCTGGCGGCTCCGATCCGCTGCCCAAGGCGTTTCCGCTGTTGGTTGTGGTTACTACAAGACCAATCGACTCATGGAAACGGTGTACTATCACATTACAATGCTGGACCCACGCAGACAGAAATTTAATGTAGGTCATTTGGTGTGTATCTCAAAACACAAGCCAGCATTGTAGAAATCATACCTACCGAACTGGTCAAAAGAGATATGTACAGTTTCTAAGGTGCAAAGAACGAATCCTAGAACTTATATATTGAAGGAAAGTAAAGCCGCAGAAATCGCAGGCTCCTTCTACACCGAGGAGTTAGAGGAAAGCTCAGAAGCGGATGTGTTTCTCGTGGAGAGAGTCATAAGACGCCCGGGAAATAAAGCACTAGTCAAATGGCTTGGTTTTCCTGGAGCACAAAACAGTTAGATTGATACTAACGATTTGCTATATAAAGGGAGCGCACAGTCCACAACCACCGCAGCTAGGAGACGCATTAGAGGAGGTGGTGGTATTCCAGACAAACTGCCAGTGGAATTACACATTCCGGGGTATAACTTCTGTGGACTTGGCGAACAAAGCCACAGAAACGCTTGGCACAAGGTGATAAGCGGGTTAATCAGCTCGACGAAGCGTTTATGGAACATGACGTTGCATACGCTGCAAATAAAGATCTCTCAAGTGTTCACATTGCTGATACGATTTTAGCTGATAAGGCTAAGGCGATACGGAGAAGATATTGGTATAGGTAAACGCATCGCAGCATTTGCAGTTGATAAAACCATATGAGGAAAAGTTAAGTTGGGTTTAGGAGTGATGAATTTCAAGCGAGTTATGAATGCTGCACGTTGTGCACTAAAGAAGAAGAAGGACAAGGGCGGGAAGCAGAGCTGTTTGAAGAACTGTGTCCTGACAGCGATGTGTGCAGCTAAAAACTCACTGAAGCAGAAAGGAGGAGAGGATCTGTTGAAGTATCTCGAGTTGTACCAATACCCAAGCCGTCTGGTAGTTTCCTTCTATTCCTCGTCGCAGCCCTCGCCTGGCTCTCGGCGGTAGGGTCCCTCGCCAGTGGTGTTGCAGCTATTGCTCGAACGGTCAAGAACGCGCAAAACTCCCAACTCCAGTTAGAAGAGGCAAGTAAACATAACTGCACGATGAAAGCCACAGCCATCGGAAAAGGACTATACTTGAAACCGTAAAGGGAAGGGCTTGGTCTATTTATAAACAAAATAAAAGCCCATTAGCGGTCCTATCAGATCGACCCCTCACAAATACTGATCTTTTAATAAAATTATAAACAGCCGACCAGTTGCAATGGATAAAGAATTCTTTACCTAGGTTTCGACAAATATAAATTTGTCTTCTTCAGAAGGTGGCCTAAGGACAATGAACATCATAGCTTACATTACAAAAGTATGAAACTTATAAACCAAGAACAAATTTTAACACAAATTAGAGAACTCTTGGATTACAAAAATATGATAACGACGACAGGTACTTACAATTTTCCATTCGTAAGGACTAATGTACCATCGCCGTTTTTACAAATGTCGGCATAGATCCATTTGTCAAAAACGAAATATAGCCCTAGAATTAGGGTTTGTCACGTAAATACAAAATAGTACGTGGATCTTGCAGAGCTCACAACCGACTGAGTGTAATCGGCGAGCGTAGCTACTCTGAAACCAGGGCAGGTGGCGCTCGTGCCGAGAAACATGTGCCAATTGGCGTGCAAAGACAACGTGTAAATTATCAGTATTAATAACGTCCTTAGGTAAAGTGACAATAAAAAGAAGGAAATTAACACTCCCGATATAACAGTATGGTACCACTGGTACAAATAATGTAGTTATACATAAAAAAAAGCAAGTGGCGCTTACGCCGAGAAAATTACGCCCAGTGGTATATACAGCCAAAATATAAAAATTACATTACTATATTAGTGAAGCCCCTAAACGGTATATATATCAGAACTTTCAAACTCAAAATAATGGCTCTTGTCAAGAAAGAATTACGAACACTGGTACACGATCCTGTTAATACACAAACGCAGGGAAAACCAAAATTTTAGAGCCAGACAAAATCACACAAGGGCCGTCGTAGTAGCAAACATACATCGTGAGAAAACCACAGTAACATAAAGGGTAGTGAGCTTAAAGTATTGAAGGTGCATCATAGCTTCCTGAGGAAATAAACCACTAAGGTTACCAGCATTAATGTTATACCATAAACAGTACATCTTTAAAGCCTTCGAAAAATTGTCTACAAGCAAGGTTCAACTGGTCGTTCAGTATATTACCGTTCTTGAGCTCAAGTTGTTTGAAAAATTGTAACTCTTCCCACAGATCTAATCTACGCCCTTTGACTTCTCTGTGTAGGATAACAGTGTCTTCTAAATGTTTAGGCGTATGGCTGGCTATCAGGAGGGGTTCAGCAAAAGTAGAGTTGTGTATATTCGCTCCTTTTTTACCTAATAGGTGTTCTTTATAACTTGTTTTCACAGCTCTGCCTGTTTGACCAATATAATATGTTGTTGTTGTTGTGATCTTTAGTCCTGAGACTGGTTTGATGCAGCTCTCAATGCTACTCTATCCTGTGCAAGCTCCTTCATCTCCCAGTACCTGCTGCAACCTACATCCTTCTGAATCTGCTTAGTGTATTCATCTCTTGGTTTCCCTCTTTGATTTTTTTCTCCACACTGCCCTCCAATGCTAAATTTGTGATGCCTTGATGCCCCAGAACATGTCCTAACAACCGATCCCTTCTTCTTGTCAAGTTGTGCCACAAACTCCTCTTCTCCCCAATTGTATTCAATAGCTCCTTATTAGTTATGTGATCTACCCATCTAATCTTCAGCATTCTTCTGTAGCACCACTGAAGGACAGTTATTACAGGTTAGTTTGTAAAGCCCTGAATTGGAAAACCAATCGCCGGCAATCTCTACTGAATGTACAAGAGTTCTCTTTGAACTGTTATCTGTAGAGAAGGAGACGTTAAAGTTATATTTTTTCATTAGAAGATGTTTTATCCTATACGATATATTACCCAATAAAGGAATAGAAATAATTTTTTTAGCTTCTTTGCTATCAGTGTGGAGGTTGTTGCTCAAAGTAGAACAGTTTTGGGAAGTTTCCTTCCTGAACATGTTATCAATCATATTCTGTCTGTACCCATTATTAACCGCAATCGCTTTGATGACACTCAATTCTTTTTGTTGATCGGCAGGAGATAAAGGAGTAGTTACCATACGGTGAACAGCAGAATGAAAAACGCCAGTTTATGAGCTTTTGGATGAGTTGAGTCAGCAGGCATGACATTATCTGAATACGTTTCCTTACGGAAGATGCTGAAATTGAAGGAACTATTCAGTATAGAAATTGTTAAATCAAGAAAGTTGAGTCACCTTTTTCATTCTGAAGTTCTTTTGTGAAGGAAATTTTTTCATGTACACCATTGAAAGTATTGAAGAGAAGCTCTAATTCGTGATCAGTACCGTCAAAAGCAATGATAATGTCGTCAACATAACGTGCATAATAACGGATTTTGTGGCGTAATTCTGAACTTGAATTGCTGTTGTGCAGCTATGTTTAAAATACTGATCTTTTAAGTTTGTTAGAAACAAATTCAACATTCCAAGATTCCGTGGCGTGTTTACGCGCGATACGTTACCGAAGATTGTGGAAAACTGGTGAATGTGGTATTGTGAATTTAGATGTTGCTGGAGGCCCCTCACCTATCCGATGTTTTTTCCATCCCAGATGACCCCCAATTTTATTGTTCCCTCTTTCCTGACGTTATCGACCGTACAAATACGTCTGTTCCTCCCCTTGCCCCTAGCTTCCAGTACTTGGGCCACACACCACCATCTGAACTTAACACTCCCATCACTACACAGGACAAGAGCTTTTACCAGCAGCAAATACATGCCCTTCGACAACGTCGGCGTACGGCCATAAAACGTGACGGAGACTACGTAGAAAAATAGGACACGGACAAGACATGTTGGTGTATATTGTCACCAAATTCTGACTCTTAACAATAAATATGTTCTGAGAAAAAAATGTTTGGCATTACTTACTGAAGGACCCTCCTACGTATATTCACCTGCATGTATTGTCTGTAATGTATCGTGTAATCTTCATTTTACACGAAACAGCTCACCTACTGTTCCCCAGAACGCCAGCATAATCACGACTTACACAGGTGCAATTTCTGGCGACGAGTGTCTCGAAAATTGTCGGCGTACACAACGACACGCAAACAGTAGGTCTTTGCGCTCCACTTCTATGTCTGCCACACTTCACGTATCGAGCACCGTCCATACATATCGCTCGGTCGACTTTCTGTCTCGTTTCAGCCAAGTCCGAGGCACAGCAAACCTCGGTGCCAATTCATCAGTCGCGCACGAAGTGTGCCAGCGCGAGCAGCCAAGAGTTTCGCCCCCGGAACGGGACCAGCCATCGCCGCCCGCGGCCAGCGCGGCGACGGCTATCCGTGTCACGCCTCGCCTCTGCGCCTCCTGGCGTCGAAATCGGGACGCCCGGGAGGAGGTCTAGGATAGCGCGCTCCGCCGCAGACCGCTCCTCGGCCAGGGGATGCCGGGACCGGCAGTGAGACTCGTCCACAAATGCACCCAGCGTTCGCAGGGCAGCGCATCTGGACGGGAGTGACTCAGGGGTCAGTGATCATTATGAATTACATATAATGAAGACTTTCACTACCGAATGTTTCAGCTGCTGAGGACTCTTCCGGGTTGTATGGCCGTGGTCCACGGAACTCTTCTATCCCAGACGTTTCGTCCAAGGCTACGTTGGACATCTTCGGAGGCGCTCCTGGTTGTGCTGAGTCTTGCCGACTGACGAGTCGGACGTTGAAGAGCGGCCTAAATACTGTGGAAAGTGGGCGTGGTCTGGATTTCACGTCATAGAAGAGATAACTTTGTCAAAGATAAAATATAACTATCGATCATAGTACGTCAAAGATAACAAATTCTCATCGATTCTGTAGCGCCACTGTCCATATATCGCTGAGTTTCATGGCTTCTTTTCTGTCAAAATTATCCCCATATTTATATATTTCGATGGATTCTCTATATAGCCGTGGATAATAGTTCTTCATAGTACCTAAAACTTCAATTTCCGAAAATTTCACTACGTGTTCACCTGACTGAATAGCATGTTCCACCACAGCTGACTTGCCTGTTGTCCCTAGTCAGCAAAGACTTTTATGTTCTTTCAAAATCGTATTCACACTTCTCTTTGTAGTTCCAATGTAGACCTTACCACACATACTTGGAAACTTGTGTACACCACTTGCAGACAGAGGGAGACGTTTATCCTTAACGTCAGGACAATAGACAGGGTGTTACAAAAAGTTACGGCCAAACTTTCAGGAAACATTCCTCACACACAAAGAAAGAAAATATCTTATGTGGGCAGGTGTCCGGAAACGCTTACTTTCCATGTTAGAGCTCATTTTATTACTTCTCTTGAAATCACATTAATCATGGAGTGGAAACACACAACAACAGAACGTACCAGCGTGACTTCAAACACTTTGTTTCAAAATGTCCTCCGTTAGCGAGGATACATGCATCCACCCTCCGTCGCATGAAATCCCTGATGCGATGATGCACCCCTGGGGAATGGCGTATTGTATCACAGCCGTCCACAATACGAGCACGAAGAGTCTCTACATTTGGTACCGGGGTTGCGTAGACAAGAGCTTTCAAATGTCCCCATAAATGAAAGTCGAGAGGGTTGAGGTCAGGAGAGCGTGGAGGCCATGGAATTGGTCCGCCTCTACCAATCCATCGGTCGCCGAATCTGTTGTTGAGAAGCGTACGAACACTTCGACTGAAATGTGCATGAGCTCCATCGTGAATGAACCACATGTTGTGTCGTACTTGTAAAGGCACATGTTCTAGCAGCACAGGTAGAGTATCCCGTATGAAATCATGATAACGTGCTCCATTGAGCGTACATACTGACGAAACTAAAATGAGCTCTAACATGGAAATTAAGCCTTTCCGGATACATCTCCACATAACATCTTTTCTTTATTTGTGTTTGAGGAATGTTTCCTGAAAGTCTGGCCGTACCTTTTTGTAACACCCTGTAATAAACTTAAGAAAGACCCTACAGCTAGCATATTGAGGAAAACAAATACGCATATAAAGCCATCTACTTAAATTCAAGAGGCGGTGAAGAAAGGTTTGTTGAAGAGTGAAGCTATGTGGCCCACACTTTATGGCCTACCTAAAGTTCATAAGATTAACTTTCCTCTGAGACCCACTGTCAGTGTTATTAATTCCCCAAAGTACCAAATAGCAAGATATATGGCAACTTGTTTACAACCACATATTGGCAAAACTGATTCTTATGTAAAAGGCGCACGTCATTTCACTGAGAAACTTGAGTGACTAGCTTTGGCTCCTGAGGATATTCTTGTCAATTTTGACATAGTTTCTTTATTTACTATGGTTCCGCTTAACGAAGTTATGGTTTACATAGCGGATGTTTTCCCAGCAGATTTGTCTGCTCTGTCCAGACACTGCCTTAACTCTAGTCAGTTCCAGTGGGAAGATGAGTTTTATGAACAGGTTGATGGTGTGGCCATGTGTAACCCGTTGAGTCCTACGATCTATTTTGTTATTTAAATAGTATAAATCCTAAAATCCAGTTTACCATGGAAATGGAGAAAGACAGTGCAATATCCTTCTTGGATGTCTTCGTTATGAGACAGCCTGATGGCAGCTTGAAACATAAAGTCTTTCGGAAAGTTGCACATACCGACATATACTTGCATGAGGATTCCAATCATCATCCACAACAGAAAAGAGGTGTACTTAAAAGTCTAGTGGACAGAGCTAAAAGGATTTGTATGCCGGAATACCTGGAGGCAGACTTAAAACATCTAAAGAAGGCTTCTGAGAAGAATGGGTACTCTAATAAGGAAACAAATAAGAGTTTTGCGACCGAATAACAGGATGCCTAAGGACAACGATAGGACACAGCGATGGAAGAACGCGGTTTCTCTGCCCTTCATCAAAAAAGTAACGGGTCAAATAGGCAGGATTTTAAGGAAACATAACGACCGGCCGATTTTCAGACAAACTAAGAAAATAGGCCTAGCACATCGTTGCGTTAAGCTTAAATGTCCCTCTCTGTCTCCAAGTAGTGTTTACAAGATTCCGTGTATGTGTGGTAAGGCCTACATTGGAACTACAAAGAGAAGTGTGAATACACGGTTGAAGGAACATAAAAGTCTTTGCCGACTAGGGAAAACACACAAGTCAGCCGTGGTGCAACATGCTCTTCAGTCAAGAGATCACGTGATGAAATTTTCGGAAGCTGAAGTTTTATGTACTAAAACGAACTATTATCCACGGCTACATAGAGAAGCCACCGAAAAATATAAACATGGGGTTAATTTTAACAGAAAAGAAGAAGCCATGAAACTCAGTGATATATGGACAGTGGCACTACAGAATCGATGAGAAGTTTTTATCTTTGATGTACTATGATCGATAGTTATATTTTATCTTTGACAGGGTTTACCTCTGCTATCGCGTGAAATCCAGACCACGCCTACTTTACACGGTATTTAGGGTGCTCTTCGACGTCCGACTCGTCAGTCGGCAAGACTCAGCACAACCAGGAGCACCTCCGAGGATGTCCAACGTAGCCTTGGACGAAACGTCAGGGATAGAACAGCTCCATGGACCACGGCCAAAGAACCCGGAAGAATTCTCAGCATTATGAATTACCTCGAAGAAAACGGTCTATTGACACACAGTCTACAAGCATTTAGAAAACATCGTTTTTGTGAAACACAACTAGCTCTTTACTCGCACGAAGTGTTGAGTGCTGTCGACAAGGGATGTCAAAATGATTCCGTATTTCTGGATTTCCAGAAGGCTGTTCGTGTCAACAAAATTAAGGAGACAGCCTACACTACTCTTATTCGTCCTTTCTTAGAATACTGCTGTGCGGTGTGGGATCCTTACCAGATAGGATAGACGAAGTACCACACAAACGGCCTGTAGTGAAATTGCTTGCATATGGAATATCGCCTCGGTTATGTGACTGGATTTGTGATTTCCTGCCAGAGGTCATAGTTTGTAGTAACTAACGGACAGTCATTGCGTACAACAGAAATGATTCCTGCGTTCTCCAAGATAGTGTTATAGGCCCTTTGCTGTTCCTTATCTATATAAACGATTTGGGATACAATCTGAGCAGCGATGTTAGCTTGTTTCCAGATGACAGTGTCGTTTATCGACTAGTAAAGCCATCAGAAGATCGAAAAAAATTGCAGAACGGTTTAGAAAAGATATCTGATTGGTGCGAAAATTTGCAGGTGATCCTAAATAACGAAAATACTGAGGTCATCCACATTAGTGCTCAAAGTAATCTGTTAAACTTCGATTACACGATAAACCAGTCAAGTGTAAGGTCGTAGATTCCACTAAATACCTAGGAATTACAATTATGAACAACTTAAATTGGCCGGCCGGAGTGGCTGCACGGTTCTAGGCGCTGCAGTCTAGAACCGCGCAACCGCTACGGTCGCAGGTTCGAATGCTGCCTCGGGCATGGATGTGTGTGATGTCCTTAGGTTAGTTAGGTTTAAGTAGTTCTAGGGGACTGATGACCTCAGAAGTTAAGTTCCATTGTGCTCAGAGCCATTTGAACCATTTCAACTTAAATTGGAAGTAACACACAGAAAATGTTGTGGGGGAAGGCTAACCAAAGACTACATTTTATTGGCAGGACACTTTTAGAAAACGTGAGAAATCTACTAAGGAAACGGCCTACACTACTCTTGTCCATACTTTCTTAGAATAATGTTGCGAGGTGTGGGATCCTTACCAGTTAGGACTGACGGAGTATATCGAAAAACTTTCAAGTTCAGCACGTTTTGTATTATCGCGAAATAGGGGAGAGTGTCACGGTCATGATACAGGATTTGGGACGGACATAATTAAAACAAAGGCGTTTTTCGTTGCCACGGGATCTTCTCACGAAATTTCAATCACCAACTTTTCCTCCAAATACGAAAATATTATGTTGATGCAGACCTACTTAGGGAGAAACGATCACCATGATAAGATAAGGGAAATCAGAACTCGTACGGAAAGATACAGGTGTTCGTTCTTTCCGTGCACTATACGAGATTGGAATAATAGAGAATGATGAGGGTGGCTCGATGAACCCTCTGCCAGCCACTTAAATGTGATTTTTATATGTAGATGTGACAAGCCCCATCTCGCACATTTTTTAAACATTGGTTGGCACTATCAACTTTCGTAACCTCTTCTCTAGCTGTCTGCAATAAATCACATAAAAACGTTTTGGTACATAACGTGGCTACCATATTATATTTAGAAATTTCTGATTTATCCGTTGAATACGATAATTATGCAACAATAACAACAGCAAAAGAACAACCGTCCAAGGAAAGAAAGAAAAATATTAAAAATACAATAAGTGCGCAGGAAACGATTTACCAGGACTATAGAGTGGGATACGACGATTGAATAACGGCGAAGAGCATGGTTTAATGCCTTTTCTCGGAAAACAACAGAAAATCTACAGAACTTCGAAGAAGTAAGGAGAAAAGTTGCCAGAACTGTCTTGAATCTCAACAGCAACTATGAGAAGGGACTTCCGAAACAGAATTATGAGAGACTTTTACAGGATCTCCAAGGCTACCTTGAGTAGATATTATCCCCCAACCTTAGCTTTAAAGACAAGCAAGAAGATACAAGTAGTAGGGTAGTCACTCCACTTTTGATACCAAATTAATTAAATTGATCGATTAATCACCACCACCCCGAACACTCCAGAACAAGACCGCCCCCGCCCCCAGATGACGTCATGTGTTTTCTCAGCTCCACATGTGCCCAGCATCCTTCCTCTCCCACCTCCTCCACCCATCCCTCCCCCAAACCTACCCTATTGGCGGGAATTTCGATGTTGGCCGGAACTTCTTTGTCTCAGGACTGTGCTGACATTTCACCCCAACCCCTCACCCAGAGATTGGCGGGTAACTGAAATTGCCGGTTTCCTTTCCAGGATTTACACCCTGGTCTTCCTGGGCAGGAAGCCCGAGTGTATCCCCCTAACACAATTAAACCACCAGAGGCAGTTGGAATTGATGAGAAACTAATAACGGCAGTGCCCTTTCTGGGACTCGAACTCTGGTGCTCCTGGATGGAAAGCTGAAGTGCACCTCTAATGCTTAGAAACTGTCCAGATGCGGGAGAGGAAGATTAGGTTAGTGTACATTATTTATTTTGGTCTGGAAACTGACACAAAGACCATTCCATGGTGTACTAGCTATCTCTTCCACCCGCCAGGGAGCACGTCATTGATATCAGTTTGATGTTGTTGTTGTTGTTGTGGTTTTCAGTCCTGAGACTGGTTTGATACAGCTCTCCATGCTACTCTATCCTGTGCAATCTTCTTCAACTCCCAGTACCTACTGCAGCCTACATCCTTCTGAATCTGCATAGTGTATTCATCTCTTGGTCTCCCTCAACGATTTTTACCCTCCACGCTGCCGTGCAATACTAAATTGGTGATACGTGGATGTCTGAGAACATGTCCTACCAACCGATCCCTTCTTCTAGTCAAGTTGTGCCAAAAGCTCCTCTTCTCCCCAATTCTATTCAATACCTCCTCATTAGTTATGTGGTTTACCATCTAATCTTCAGCATTCTTCTGTAGCGCCACATTTCGAAAGCTTCTATTCTCTTCTTGTCTAAACTATTTATCGCCCACGTTTCACTTCCATACATGGCCACACTCCATACAAATACTTTCAGAAACGACTTCCTGACATTTAAATCTGTACTCGGTGTTAGCAAATTTCTCTTCTTCAGAAACTCTTTCCTTGCCATTGCCAGTCTACATTTTATATCCTCTCTACTTCGACCATCATCAGTTATTTTGTTCCCCAAATAGCAAAACTCCTCTACTACTTTAAGTATCTTATTTCCTAATCTAATTCCCTCAGCATCACCCGACTTAATTCGACTACGTTCTATTATCCTCGTTTTGCTTTTGTTGATGTTCATCTTATATCCTCCTTTCAAGACGCTGTCCATTCCGTTCAACTGCTCTTCCAAGTCCTTTGCTGTCTCTGACAGAATTACAATGTCATCGGTGAACCTCAAAGTTTTTATTTCTTCTCCATGGACTTTAATATCTTCTCCGAACTTTTGTTTTGTTTCCTTTATTGCTTGCTCAATATACAGAATGAATAACATCGGGGATAGGCTACAACCCTGTCTCAATCCCTTCCCAACCAACTGCTTCCCTTTCATACCCCTCGACTCTTGTAACTGCCATCTGGTTTCTGTACAAATTGTAAATATCCTTTCGCTCCCTGTATTTTACTCTTGCCACCTTCAGAATATGAAAGAGAGTATTCCAATCAATCAGTCTGATAGTGTAATTAATTAAATTGATGATGTAGCCACTTCGTATGGCAAGCATTTTTTTCAACCGTCGGATTACACTCGCCGAGTAGGACAACTGGGAATCCTTGGAGGGTACACGATGTTCTTATCGAGGAACGCTATGGAGAAATGACAGCTGAAGCTGACCACACAGGGAGTCTACAACCCACAATATACATTTCGCGTTAGGACTAAGCTATGACAAAGCACGATCGTCGCGACTACGTAACCGTCACCCCGCATAAAAAGCGGTCTTGAGTCTACAGGGGTGCACACGGGTCGCTGGTAGTGTTTCGCTTTCAGGCAGAAATGCTGTCCGAAATGCTGTCCACAATTTGGAATGAATCTATCCATTCAACCACATATTTGTGTTGGATCCTGTAGAGATGTCTTTTAATTATTACAGCCACTGGTGAATCTTATTCGTGCCACTCCCATATCTCGAAACGAGTCACCTTCTTTTCGGAACTATCTGCTAAGAATCCCATACACCAAGAACTCCAGCGCTGTTTTTAGCCAGTCCCTCTGCACCTAGTAACTGCTCCTAAGTCTCTATCCCGCCCTCCCTGCAGCTTAGTCCATGTGATCGTCCCAATTTAAGTCTGACCTGTAAGGAAGTCGGAGAGCGCTATATCTAAGACCTACATCCTGTGGGGAAACAGGACGAGTTTTAGTTAATGCCACAGGAGCGCGTTTTGACAACTCGGTAGAAATAGGAACGTGATGTCATAGCTCCGCCAGCCGCCTACAGTGTGTAAAGCCAGCGCCTGACGAAGCTTTCCCCTGCAACATGATGTAGTAGAAGAGATTGTGTGAGCAGTTACGGTGTTGTTTCTAGGAAGACTATACATCATACATGGCATGGAGGAAGGATGAAGATTTCGCTACTGCATTGCGGCACATCTCCAAACTGCATGCAGGTAGTCTGAAAGAAATCTGTGTCTCTCAGGGTGCATTCATGTCTACCACCCAAACAAACGTGGCGATCCTATTAAAAATACAGGTATTGGTTCATTGGGGCAGGTGGTTCGTGATCGAAGTCACCTCCACAGACCGGTGTAAAGTTTCATCACCTATACTGTAGGATGACCATATCCAACAGACTATCAATCACACGAGAGGATTCCTGTATTGCTCCGTAATGAGCAGTTTAATAAATTCGGTTGTAACACATCCTATCAGTGTACACCGAGATACACTTTGTTTTTTCTACCATGGCTTAGAGACCCATGTCAGCTGCTGCTAAACTGACATTAACATTTTTAAATCCTCTGGCTCTAACAGAAAACTGAACATCGCATGGCATAAACTGTACAGCTATCACACCACAGGCTGCTAGAAATAAAACACAGACGTGATGTTTCTCATTTGCAAAAATGTGGAAGTCATCGCTATTTCCCCCCATTTCGGCGTATTTTCCCTCAATTTATACGTGTTTTTCGCAGTTCTATAGATTTTTTTTCTGTTACTTCTACCCATGCGATCACGACATAACCTCTCGGTCCGTTTTCTAAAATTGCTTGTAAATGTAGGACAGCTGCCAACACGTAGCGCAAATGAATTATTTTTGTGATCGAAAGGCATAGTATAGCACTGTACTCTATTGCCCCTAGTCGACTCCATCCACATATTCTACATTTGCAGTCCGTTTGCTTTGTTTTCTCTATGTCTTTGTATGTTCTTGTGTCGCCGATGGCTCCCAGACATACTCAAAACAGAGCAAATGCTGAAACTGTAGAATCTGCGCTTGGAGGTCACTGGTTGCATTCGATTACGGTGTTATACTATGCCACCTGACCAGAAAAATAGTGCGTTTGCGCTGGGGCACACGTGCAGCTGAGAAAATACGTGACAACATCTGAGGGAGGAGGCTGGGGGGGGGGGGGGGGGGGGGATGGGCATGGTAGGTGGCAGGGGTGGGTTTGTCTGGGCAGGGTGGGGTAATTAATTGATCAATTTAATTAATTCGCATATCAATCTGATATCAAAAGTCGAGTGGCAACCCCACGACCCTACTGATAACACAATATGTGGAGACTTGGAAAACATTCAGATCTTGGCCATACAGTCTGAAGTGTAGTTTAAAGAGAACCCAAATAGCGAACTTTTTAATCGGTTTTTGACCTCCAGTATCTTCCCAAGTGTCTGGAAGTAGGGACTCAAAAAACTCTTACCTCTGAAGTAATCTGCAAAACAGTCTTCCGACTCAGGTTCATTTGCATACTACCAGAATTAGGCTACCTAAGGCTTTTTCTGCCCACTGTTTTCCAATTTTTCATTTCGGCTGTTGTTCTCCTTACTTCTTCCATTCTATTGTCAGTCCTTTCTCGTCATCATTTACAATTTTCCCGGTTTCAAGTTCCAGAGTTGATGGTTTGTTATCTGTTTGATATAGCTCTTTCAGATAGTCTTCCCACCTCTGTATGATACCCCACGCAATCTTGGTACTCTACATTCTTGTCTTTACTCAGAATTTCCATAGCAGCACTTCCCGGTCTGTTTTGATACCATGTTGTAATCTTCACCCTATAGTACAGTAAGTCATACCTTGGCTTCCCTCCATCTCTTCAAACGAGTCACCCTCCTCTTTTAGCCACTATTTCCTAACCTACTTTGCTTCTCTACACAGTTTATTATTCAGCCCTTGGTACATTTTTCTTGCATCTGCATTGTACTTGTTTTTAAATTTTCTTCTCTATTCCACCTTCAAAACTATTTTCTGTGCGACACACAGCTTTCTTGCCCTTTTTCCGTTTACATATCGTATACTTTTCTGCCATGCTTTTATGATTCCGTCTTTCAACATATTTGAGTACTTGTTGACATTATTGAGTGGCTTTTTGATTTTTAATGTGTTAATAAGTTCAAGTGATAGTATTTCCGTAACTTTTTCTCTCCTGAATCTTATCTTCTCTAGATCCCACTTCTTCGCCATGGCATTGTTCTTCAGTTTTCTTCATTTTCATTTCTGTATTTGCCATAATTATGGCCGCTATTAATATTTCCAGGTAATATGTTCAACTTTGACAAAAGTAATGAGATATCTAGTAATATAGTGTCGGACTTCCTTTTTCCCGGCGTAGTGCACCAACTAAGCGTGGCATGGACTCAACAAGTTTCTGGAATTCCCCTGCGGAAATACTGAGCCATGCTGCCCCTATAACCGTCCATAATTGAGAAAGTGTTGGCGCTGCAGGATTTTGTTCACGGAATGACCTCTCGATTATGTCGCATAAATGTTCAGTGGGATTCATGTCGAGCTAACTGTGGCCAAATCACTTATTCGAACTGTCCAGAATGTTGTTCAAACCAGTTGCGAAGAACTGTGGCCTGGTGAGATGGCGCATTGTCATGGGAACGTGAAGTCCATGAAGAGCTGCAGACAATCCCCTCATACCCAAACATGACGATTTCCAGTCAATGATCGGTTCATATGGACCAGAGAAACCAGTCCACCATTCCGTGTAAACACAGCCCACATCATTATGGAGCCACCAGGAGCATGCATACTGCCTTGTTGACAACTTCGGTCCATGGCTACGTGGGGTCTGCGTCAGGTTCAGACCTTATCATTAGCGCTTACCAACAGACATCGGGATTTATCTGACAAGGCCATGATTATCCAATATTCTAGGATCCATCAGATATGATCACGACCCCAGGAAAGGCGCTGCAGGTGATGTCATGCAGTTACCTAAGGCATTCGCGTCGCTCGTCTGCTGCCGAAGCCCGTTAACGCCAAATTTCGGCGCACTGTCCTAACGGATACGTTCTTCATACGCCCCACATTCATTTCTGCGGTCATTTCACACAGTGTTGCTTGTCTGTCAGCACTGACAACTCTTTGCAAGAGCCGCTCCTCTGGGTCGTTAAGTGACGGTTGTTTCCGTGTGTTGTCCGTCGTGAGAGGTAATGTCTGAAATCTGGTGTTCTCGGCACTCTCTTGACACTGTGGATCTCGGAATATTGAATTCCCTAACCAACTTCTAAGCAAAGAAGGGAATGCAGAAAGGTGGAAGGAGTATATAAAGGGTCTATACAAGGGTGATGTACTTGAGGACAATATTATGGAAATGGAAGAGGACGTAGATGAAGATGAAATGGGAGATACGATACTGCGTGAAGAGTTTGAAAGAGCACTGAAAGACCTGACTCGAAACAAGTCCCCGAGAGTAGACAACATTCCATTAGAACTACTGACGGCCTTGGGAGAGCCAGTCCTGACAAAACTCTACCATCTGGTGAGCATGAAGTATGAGACAGGCGAAATACCCTCAGACTTCAAGAATAATATAATAATTACAATCCCAAAGAAACCAGGTGATGACAGATGTGAAAATTACCGAACTATCAGTTAAATAAGTCACAGCTGGAAAATACTAACGCGAATTCTTTACAGACGAATGGAAAAACTGGTGGAAGCCGACCTCGGGGAAGATCAATTTGGATTCCGTAGAAATGTTGGAACACGTGAGGCAATACTGACCTTACGACTTATCTTAGAAGAAAGATTAAGGAAAGGCAAACCAATGTTTCAAGCATTTGTAGACGTAGAGAAAGCTTTTGACAATGTTGACTGGAATACTCTCTTTCAAATTCTAAAGGTGGCAGGGGTAAAATACAGGGAGCGAAAGGCTATTTACATTTTGTACAGAAACCAGATGGCAATTATAAGAGTCGTGGGGTATGAAAGGGAGGCAGTGGTTGGGAAGGGAGTGAGACAGGGTTGTAGCCTATCCCCGATGTTATTCAATCTGTATATTGAGCAAGCAGTAAAGGAAACAAAAGAAAAATTCGGAGTAGGTATAAAAATCCATGGAGAAGAAATAAAAACTTTGAGGTTCACCGATGACATTGTAATTGTGTCAGAGACAGCAAAGAACTTTGAAGAGCAGTTGAACGGAATGGTCAGTATCTTGAAAGGGGGATACAAGATGAACATCAACAAAAGCAAAAAGAGGATAATGGAATGCAGTCGAATTAAGTCGGGTGATGCTGAGGGAATTAGATTAGGAAATGAGACACTTAAAGTAGTAAAGGAGTTTCGCTATTTGAGGAGGAAAATAACGGATGATGGTCGAAGTAGAGAGGATATAAAATGTAGACTGGCAATGGCAAGGAAAGCGTTTCTGAAGAAGAGAAATTTGTTAACATCGAGTATAGATTGAAGTGTCAGGAAGTCGTTTCTGAAAGTATTTGTATGGAGTGTAGCCGTGTATGGAAGTGAAACATGGACGATAAATAGTTTGGACAAGAAGAGAATAGAAGCTTTCGAAATGTGGTGCTACAGAAGAATTCTGAAGATTAGATGGGTAGATCACATAACTAATGAGGAAGAATTGAATAGAATTGGGGAAAAGAAGAGTTTGTGGCACAACTTGACAAAAAGAAGGGACCGGTTAGTGGGACATGTTCTGAGGCATCAAGGGATCACAAATTTAGCTCATGTGTGCAGGCCCAACTACCATCCCACGTTCAAAGTCTGTTAATTTCCGTCGTGCAATCATAATCATGTAGGAAACCTTTTGTGTGAATCACCTGAGTACGAATGACAGCTCCAGCAATGCACTCCCCTTTTATACCTTTTGTACGCGATACTTTCGCCATCTGTATATGTACATGTCGATACCCCATGACTGTATGTATGCCAACATAAACTTACTACAGGTGTTTGATACAGGTTGTGAGAGCCAATGAAAAAGAAAATCACCACATACAGTTAGTTAGTAGCATCAAACTGAGTTATTTTCAGTAGTATATGGAACTGAAAAATACATCAAACAATCAGTGTCACATAACGATATTACTACAGTTGTTCGAAAACTGGATAAAACTTGAAAATTATTTCTGATTTTAATTCAAAAAAAACTCTGAGTTATTCTAAAGAAAAAAATTCTTACTTGTTATGGCTGATGTGACTGACACACCAAATTTTTCTTGGGTATGTTTCACATTAAAAAAATAAACTGCACTTCGCAAATGTTGCATCTCTTTTCTACATTATGTTTTGGTTTTGCCTTTTTTATAAAACTATTAATCATTGTAAAAGTTTGGGAAATCTATGAATCTAAAAATATTTTAGAGAAATGTGCTTTCTGATATGTTAAATGACTGTAGTAGTAGTAGTAGTAGTAGTAGTAGTAGTTTTATTCATCCGTAGATCTCTTTTTACAAGGATATAGGACATGTCAAAGTATTTACAAGCTTAGATCAATTTACAATAAGCTAATTCGTATACACATATATTTACAGACTTCTAGTTAGACACAATCATTAGATTTTACTCCTGGTATACAATAATTTATTTACAAATAACTCATTAAATAATGTAATGCCACACTATTCACTCATATTTCACTATCAGTCACTGCACACACTATACACACATTGTTTCATAACACTTCACTCACTACATACACACACACACACACACACACACACACACACACACACACACAGGTGATCCTTGGGCCATTTTCTGTACTGCAAGTTCCCATTTGCTATCCTGAAAAACTGAGTCAGCATCCCTTCATAATGAGTGAGATGTTGAGCTCAGAAAGAGGAAGAGGTGTTAGTATTGTGCTATGCATAGCTTGAGGGGAGAGTGTCTCTAGAAAGGAAAAAAGAAGAAAAATAATAAAGTGAAGGTGTTATGTTGAATATTGGATGTTTTATAATCATCATTATTATTATTATTTGTTTGTATAACATTTTTTTATCAAACCCCTACTCTGCTTTATCTAAGTAATCCTTCAATGTATAAAATGTATTGCATAACAGGTACTTTTTAGCTGCCTTCTTAAATAAGTGTATTTTTGAAATTTCTTTAATCTCTTTTGGTAATTTATTGTACAGTTTTATTCCTTGGTAGAAAATGCTGTTTTGAGTTTTATGTTTATTTTTTCTTGGTAAATGTAAGTTGAGTCTATCTCTTGTTGCATGGTCATGGACAGAGCTGTTTGTGCAGTAATTGCCAATGTTACTTTTGATGTGTACAACTGACTGGTAAATGTGTTCACATGGAGCAGTTAAAATTCCCTGTGTTTTGAACAGATCTTTACAATGAGTTCGACTACTATTTCTGGTTATTATTCTTATGGCTCTTTTCTGGAGTTTGAAAATTGTGTTCATATTTTGTGGATTTGTTCCCCAAAAAAGAATGCCATAGCTAAGAATTGAGTGTACATATGAATAATATGTAACTAAAAGACACTGCATGTTACACACAGATGATAGAATTCTAAGGCCATAACATGCTGATGACATTCTGTTTGCAAGTACCTTTGTGTGTTCGCACCACTTCAGCTGAGAGTCAATATTCATTCCTAGAAATTTTGCATTTGTTACACAGTCTATAGAGGTGCCATCTACATTTAATTTAACATTGTCATTTTTCCTCTTCAAACTGAAGTTCATGGCATTAGTTTTCTTTATGTTTAATGTCAATTTGTTGCTTATTGACCAATCGTAAACTTCCTTGAGAGTTTCATTTGCTTTCTCGGTAAGGAGTTCTCTTGTTCTCTCAGTGACTATAATATTGCTGTCATCAGCGAAGAGAATTTTCTCACCATGAGTAACACTACTGGGAAAGTCATTGATGTATATCAGGAATAGTATTGGTCCTAATATGCTACCTTGTGGAACCCCTATATTAATATGTTTTGGTTCTGATAAGTATTTTACTAAATGTTTAGATCTATTTGAAGTATGTGTTATCTCTACTCTTTGTACCCTATCTGTTAGGTATGATAGAAACCAGTCATTAGCTACCCCTCTTATTCCTAATGCTTCTAATTTATTTAATAGAATCTTGTGGTCGACTGTATCAAAAGCCTTAGAAAGATACAAAAATATGCCTGTGACACACTCATCTTTATCAAGAGCATTAAGTACAACTTTTGTGAATTCTACTCTGGCTGACTCCGTATTTTTGCCACTTCGAAAACCAAACTGTGATTTGCTTAAAAGATTGTATTTATTCAGATAATTCATTAATCTGTCTTTCATAATTGCTTCTATTATTTTTGAGAATGCTGACAGAATTCAGAAACTTACACTATGAAACACTTCATTACGGTAGAAGTGCTTGGTTACAACGAAATTATGTCGTGAGAAATGTTTTCGTGATGTCTTTACATTCAGAGTTATATGGGTGACTATCTCTTGGGAGGCTTGTATGTTTCAAAAAATCTCATGCTGATGTTACAGACATTCAATGAGGGGGAGGGGAAGGAGGTAATTATAACAAGACAAGGCTGTCTCGTTCTTGTAAATTAAATCATTTGATATCGATGGTTCAAGATACACTGTCCCATACCACTATTGGTCAAATTATCGCGATCTTCAGTTTTTGCTCAGAAACGCAATTTTTCATTACTTTTGTCCTGCTTTGTATTTTCAGTGCCTGTTTTACAAAATTATGAATACATTCTGGTTCGATTTACGTAAACATAGACCGGCCGCTGTGACCGAGCGGTTCTAGGCGCTGCTATGGTCGCAGATTCGAATCCTGCCTCAGGCATGGATGTGTGTGATGTCCTTACGTTATTAGGTTTAAGTAGTTCTAAGTTCTAGGGGACCGATGACCTCATAGAGGTTAAGTTCCATAGTGCTCAGAGCCATCTGCACCATTTGAACATAAACATACTTTGATTCGAAAGCCAGGCGGAGTGGCCGCGCAGTTAGAGACGCCATGTCACGGATTGCGTGGCCCCTCCCGCCGGAGGTTCGAGTCCTCCCTCGGGCATGGGTGTTGGTGTTGTTCTTAGCGTAAGCTAAAGTTAGCTTAAGTAGTGTGTAGGTCTAGGGACCGATGATCTCAGCAGTTTGGTCCATTAGGAATTCACACACATTTGAGCATCTGAACTCCAAAAAGGTAATCATCCTGGTATTCATCAAAATCAAATAAAATAAAAATAAACAGAATGCTACTATACAAAGTAGATATATGTTTTAGTGTAACAAACTAATACATAAAATCAAAATTTCATCGATGTTGCCAAAAACACAGACAATATTCATTTCACAAAAAATATTCAAATATGCATCTATCACTTGTAGATTCTTTTAAGTTGTTATTTGTGCCTTTACCATGAGTTACATAGGTGGAAGTGATTTTAGAAAGAAAAAGGTCAGATATATTGCTCTGAAACTGATAGTTAGTTATTGATTTAAGATTACGAGACCCAACGCCAGATGTCATGGACTTGTATTTGAAAGTGATGACAAATAATACTGGTGTTGAAGCAAAGTTCGTGTAATATGTTGACGATGTTAGAATGTCAATAGTGTTCTCAGTCACTTTGAGATGAAGACTTCGACCAATTAATTTCAGGTCTTGAAGAAACCGAGTTTACCTCTTGGCGACTGCAGCCATTCCATAAGATAACAGCTGACAAACATACAACAGCTGCACAATATTATTACCACGCATATTGCAAAAAAGTGATGATTCACTAAAATGCACAACGCAATTTTCAACAATTGGTTGATCATCTCTGCTGTGCATGTTATAATTAATACAGGATATTTAGTATATGTTTTCCACAAACATGAAAGTAGTGGGGTAACCTGCGTTCTACCCCATATATTTAGTGCAGGTTGCATACATTCAGGAGTAAACTTGATTGATTTATGTCCCCCTCCCACTGCCCTTAACCTATGGTTCCGCCAAGTGGTTTATATGCCATGGGGGTTGACTCTGTACCAGGGGATAACCTGTTCTTCTGTGTAGTCCCTTCACCTCTCCCCCTTCTCCTCCCTATCCCTCTGGAAACCACCAAACCTCCAACTCCTCCCACTCACAGATACAAGCAATCTTTCAGGCATGTGTTATTCAAATACCCACCACCCACTCCATCAGTTTTTGATTGACTAATTAATTAAATTCATCAGTGGAACACTCACACATCCCATGCATTCATGCCCCAATGTCCACAAGCAGCAGCTCAGGCTAGATGTCGCACATCGGTAGTTGCCACTTGGGAGATATGTCTTGACAGTCGTGCCAGTTCAGCAGCGGACTCAACCCACTGGAGAGGACAGCCCAGTCACGGAGGCTCTCCAGGATGACCAGAGTAGTTGGAATTCAGATGTTATCAATATGTCCCGCACCATCAATCGCCATATCAAATCTTCTCAAATAACAACGTAAAAATAAGGGAATACTTGGAATACATGTGAACACAAAGCCTGCCCAACACATACTGAATATTAGTTCGCTATTCAGCTACCTGGAGGGCGCCTCACATGCAAAGTGGTGGCGTCCTAGGAAACCAGCCACTTATTTATCACTGTAATTACAATTACACATTAAGTTTGCATCCCTGTCTGATGACATTCGACGATGGATGTAGTATCGGATATACCTCCTGCTGCTGGCTGTGGATCTAGAAATATATCTATACCCTCCCTGTGACTCCACATGGTTTTCTTTGTAAAATCTTTCATCAGTCTCACAGCAATCAGTGCGTTGAAATCGCAATCTTCCACACCAAATCCATGCCTCACTTGCAAACAGAGACACTCATCGTCTTTGAACAGGTTAGAACAACGACCACAATAACTTTACACTCAAACACAACCTTTACAAATCCGCTATGGATGGACCTGACTCATTTGTTTTTCAGAAAGTGATTCGGCTAAGGAACATGGCATTAAGCCGATATTTCCAACTCCCTCATGCCACTGCTACATACTCCAACGCTAACAAACAGCATCTGTAACACATTCTATCTCAATACCGTATAAATAGTGTAACAGAGGTTCTGTGATATATCCAAGGGGTTACAGGCGAGGGAGGGTTAGTGTTGATTAAGAGAGATCACATGCAATATATGGTGTGTTATGTGACGAATCACTTAAAAAAAAGCAATGGAAGGTTGAAGTTGTAAGAAATATACCATATCCTATGACCAGTATACTGGCCTTTTAGATATATAATGTTGTGCTTTCTGGTAGAAATGCTGTATTTGATCTGGAATCAAATCCCCCCCCCCCCCCCCCCCCCACTGAAACTCGTACTTGCATTAGATCCTATGGAAATGCCTTTTTAATGATTACCGCCACTGGTGAATAATATCAATGGCAATCTCATACCACGACTTGAGTCGCCTTTTTTCGAACCTATCTTCTAAGGGTTCTATTCAGTAAAGCTCCAGGGTAGTTCTAGACAGTCCTTCTGCATCTTGTAACTGTTACTCAGCTTCTACCACACTCTCCCTGCAGCGAGGTCCATGTGATCATCCCAATTTAAGTTGGAACTGAGCGGAAGTCAGAGAGCTCTGTATCTACACCTTCTGCATTGTAGAGAACCGGTATCAGCTGACTTAATGCGATAGGACTGTGTTTTGATCACTCAGTGGAAATGGGAACAAGCATCATAGCTCTGCCAATTATGGACAATGTGTAAGGCCAGCGCCATACGAAGATTTCTCCTGCAACACAAGGCAGTGGAAAAAAGACTACAAGCAGTAACATTGGTGTTTCTTATCAGGAAAATTAGGAATACTCCACATCGTGCCAAAACTGGAAGGATGAGGACGTATGAGTGCTTTGCAGTATTTTCCCTCAAATTATACGTAATTTCCGCCAATATTCGTAATTTTATCGATTTTATATCACTTCTTCCAATGTCAACATGTCATCAAAACTCACCACTCATTCTAAAATCGTAAATTGTCAACACCTAGTCCAAATTCACTGTTTTTCTCATTGGATGGAGTAGTATAGGATTGTACGTGAATGCATATACAAGGGTGGACCCAAAAGTAACTGGAATCTTAAGGCTGCACATCGTGTACTTGTAGTAGCAGGTTACGCCGCCAGAGGGTTGTAGTAGGAGCTCTGCTGAGTCATTCTGCCACGTGGCGTCACCCAGCAGTGAGAAGCCTGGTTTCTTTGGCAGTTCTTTGATTGTGTGTACAGTGCAGACGTGACACAAGGAAATGGCTAGTCCTTACGAACAACGTGCAGCAGTGAAGTTTTGTTTCTTGCTCGGCTAGAACGCAGCAGAAACTGTTGTGATGATTCAGACACCCTACAAAGACCATGCTCCTAGTAAAACGCAAGTGTATGAATGGTTTTCTTGGTTTAAAAAGGGAGAACTGGTGGTTGAAGATCAGCCCCATTCCAGTCGACCTTCAACTGCTTGAAGCGAAGACAACATCGACAAAATCCATGATCTCATCAGTAAAGATCGATGCAGGACAATCGGCCAACTCGAGAGCTTGGCCGGGATGTCCTGGAGCTCAATTCAGCGCATCTTGACCATCGATTTTGGGATGTGAAGAGTGGCAGCAAAATTAGTGCCGAAGCTTCTCACCGGAGATCAAAGGGATCGTCGCGTTCAAGCCTGTCTCGAAATGAAGGACACGTTCACAGATGATCCACATTTTTTCAGCAAAATCATTACAGGTGATGAGTCATGGCGCTATGGGTACGATCCATAAAGTAAACAACAGTCAATACAATGGAAGCGCGGTTGGGCCACCCTCTCCCCAAGGGGAGTGGCGGGTTCAGCGGCGTTCGCGGCGCACGAGGCGGAGGGTCAATGTGGAGGCTGGCCGTGTGGCATCGCCCGCTCTGTCTGTGAGTGGACATGTGGCCGCTCCTTCAGCAAGGTCCGAGCAGGCACACGGGGGGAGGGGTTTATTAGTTATTGGGAGCTCCAACGTTAGGCGGGTGATGGAGCCCCTTAGGGAAATAGCGGAAAGGTCGGGGAAGAAGGCCAGTGTTCACTCTGTCTGCTTGCCGGGGGGTCTCATCCGAGATGTGGAGGAGGCCCTACCGGCGGCGATAGAGAGCACTGGATGCACCCGACTGCAAATTGTTGCTCATGTCGGCACCAATGACTCCTGCCGTCTGGGTTCAGAGGTCATCCTCAGTTCGTACAGGCGGTTGGCGGAGTTAATGAAGGCGGAAAGCCTCGCTCGCGGGGTGGAATCAGAGCTAACTATATGTAGTATCGTTCCCAGAACCGATCGCGGTCCTCTGGTTTGGAGCCGAGTGGAAGGCTTAAACCAGAGGCTCAGACGATTCTGCGGAGAGCTGGGGTGCAAATTTCTCGACCTCCGCTATCGGGTGGAGAAATGTAGGGTCCCCCTGAATAGGTCAGGCGTGCACTACACGCCGGAAGCGGCTACGAGGGTAGCGGAGTACGTGTGGAGTGCACATGGGGTTTTTTTAGGTTAGAGAATTCCCTCCCTAGGTCCGACAAGACGCCTCCTGAGACGCGGCAAGGCAGGAGTAGGCAAAATGCAACAAGGAATAACAATATTAATGTGCTAATAGTAAACTGCAGGAGCGTCTGTAGAAAGATCCCAGAACTGCTCTCATTAATAAACGGTCACAACGCCCATATAGTACTACGAACAGAAAGTTGGCTGAAACCTGACGTAAACAGTAATGAAATCCTAAACTCGGATTGGGATGTATACCGCAGAGATAGGCTGGACAGTGAAGGGGGAGGCGTGTTTATAGCGATAAGAAGTGCAATAGTATCGAAGGAAATTGACGGAGATTCGAATTGTGAAATGATTTGGGTGAATGTCACGGTTAAAGCAGGCTCAGACATGGTAATTGGATGTCTCTATAGGCCCCCGGGCTCAGCAGCTGTTGTGGCTCAGCACCTGAAGAATAATTTGGAAAATATTTCGAGTAGATTTCCCCACCATGTTATAGTTCTGGGTGGAGATTTTAATTTGCCGGATATAGACTGGGAGACTCAAACGTTCATAATGGGTGGCAGGGACAAAGAATCCAGTGAAATATTTTTAAGTGCTTTATCTGAAAACTACCTTGAGCAGTTAAACAGAAAACCGACTCGTGGCGATAACATATTAGACCTTCTGGTGACAAACAGACCCGAACTATTTGAATCAGTTAATGCAGAACAGGGAATCAGCGATCATAAAGCGGTTACTGCATCGATGATTTCAGCCGTAAATAGAAATATTAAAAAAGGTAGGAAGATTTTTCTGTTTAGCAAAAGTGACAAAAAGCAGATTTCAGAGTACTTGATGTCTCAACACAAAAGTTTTGTCTCAAGTACAGATAGTGTTGAGGATCAGAGGACAAAGTTCAAAACCATCGTACAATATGCGTTATTTGAGTATGTGCCAAGCAAGATCGTAAGAGATGGAAAAGAGCCACCGTGGTACAACAACCGAGTTAGAAAACTGCTGCGGAAGCAAAGGGAACTTCACAGCAAACATAAACATAGCCAAAGCCTTGCAGACAAATAAAAATTACGCGAAGCGAAATGCAGTGTGAGGAGGGCTATGCGAGAGGCTTTCAATGAATTCGAAAGTAAAGTTCTATGTACTGACTTGGCAGAAAATCCTAAGAAATTTTGGTCCTATGTCAAAGCGGTTGGTGGATCAAAACAAAATGTCCAGACACTCTGTGACCAAAATGGTACTGAAACAGAGGATGACAGACTAAAGGCCGAATTACTAAATGTCTTCTTCCAAAGCTGTTTCACAGAGGAAGACTGCACTGTGCTTCCTTCTCTAGATTGTCGCACAGTTGACAAAATGGTAGATATCGAAGTAGACGACAGAGGGATAGGGAAACAATTAAAATCGCTCAAAAGAGGAAAGGCCGCTGGTCCTGATGGAATACCAGTTCGATTTTACACAGAGTACGCGAAGGAACTTGCCCCCCTTCTTGCAGCGGTGTACCGTAGGTCTCTAGAAGAGCGAAGCGTTCCAAAGGATTGGAAAAGGGCACAGGTCATCCCCGTTTTCAAGAAGGGACGTCGAACAGATGTGCAGAACTATAGACCTATATCTCTAACGTCGATCAGTTGTAGAATTTTGGAACACATATTATGTTCGAGTATAATGTCTTTTCTGGAGACTAGAAATCTACTCTATAGGAATCAGCATGGGTTTCGAAAAAGACGGTCGTGTGAAACCCAGCTCGCGCTATTCGTCCACGAGACTCAGAGGGCCTTAGACACGGGTTCACAGGTAGATGCCGTGTTTCTTGACTTCCGCAAGGCGTTTGGCACAGTTCCCCACAGTCGTTTAATGAACAAAGTAAGAGCATACGGACTATCAGATCAATTGTGTGATTGGATTGAGGAGTTCCTAGATAACAGCACGCAGCATGTCATTCTCAATGGAGAGAAGTCTTCCGAAGTAAGAGTGATTTCAGGTGTGCCGCAGGGGAGTGTCATAGGGCCGTTGCTGTTCACAATATAAATAAATGACCTGGTGGATGACATCGGAAGTTCACTGAGGCTTTTTGCAGATGATGCTGTGGTGTATCGAGAGGTCGCAACAATGGAAAATTGTACTGAAATGCAGGAGGATCTGCAGCGAATTGACGCATGGTGCACGGAATGACAATTGAATCTCAATGTAGACAAGTGTAATGTGATGCGAATACATAGAAAGATAGGTCCCTTATCATTTAGCTACAAAATAGCAGGTCAGCAACTGGAAGCAGTTAATTCCATAAATTATCTGGGAGTACGCATTAGGAGTGATTTAAAATGGAATGATCATATAAAGTTGATCGTCGGTAAAGCAGATGCCAGACTGAGATTCATTGGAAGAATCCTAAGGAAATGCAATCCGACAACAAAGGAAGTAGGTTACAGTACGCTTGTTCGCCCAATGCTTGAATACTGCTCAGCAGTGTGGGATACGCACCAGGTAGGGTTGATAGAAGAGATAGAGAAGATCCAACGGAGAGCAGCGCGCTTCGTTACAGGATCATTTAGTAATTGCGAAAGCGTTACGGAGATGATAGATAAACTCCAGTGGAAGACTCTGCAGGAGAGACGCTCAGTAGCTCGGTACGGGCTTTTGTTACAGTTTCGAGAACATACCTTCACCGAAGAGTCAAGCAGTATATTGCTCCCTCCTACGTATATCTCGCGAAGAGACCATGAGGATAAAATCAGAGAGGTTAGAGCCCACACAGAAGCATACCGACAATCCTTCTTTCCACGTACAATACGAGACTGGAATAGAAGGGAGAACCAATAGAGGTACTCAGGGTACCCTCCGCCACACACCGTCAGGTGGCTTGCGGAGTATGGATGTAGATGTAGATGTAGATGTAGAAGTCACCTGGCTCACCTCGACCAAAAAAAGCTCGACAAGTGAAATCGAATGTGAAAACGATATTGATCTGTTTTTTTGACATCAAAGGATCGTAAATTCTGAATTTGTCCCTGAAAACGAGACAGTAAACCAACAATTCTATCTGGAGGTTATGAAACGACTTCGCAGAAGTTTGTCGCGAAAACATCCGGCATTGTGGGATTCTGGCGTGTGGTTCCTGCATCACGACAACGCTCCCGCACACACGGCTCTCAGCGTTCGTCAGTTTTTGGCCTCAACGAAGACGACTACCTTGACCCACGCGCCCTATTCGCCGGATTTAGCACCCTCGGACTTCTTCCTATTCCAGAGGATGAAAAGAGACTTGAGAGGGAAGCGTTTTGCGGATGTGGAAGACGTAAAACGCAATATCATGAAAGTGCTAGCAGGTATCAAAGAGGACGAATTTAAAAGGTGCTTCGAACACTGGAATGAATGTTTGGACAAGTGTATTAATGCTAATGGAGAGTACTTCGAAGGAGATTAAGGTTGTATTTGAAAACAATAAAGTATATGCTTTCTAGAAAGAAATTCCGGTTATTTTTGAGTCTTCCATCGTATTCTACAGCTGCAGTGCATTTGCTCAATTTTCTGTATGTCTGTATCTATGCATGTGTCGCAGATGGCTACCATGGTAAAGGATACCGAGTTAGTGTTCAAGTATGGGTCTGTCACGTGTTACATCCAGAGCAATGTTTGGATGCAGTCCACAATATGCAATGTCATGCATTGGGTTTGAAGGTGGATCCAGTGCACGTTGTATCTGGGGCAATGTTCAGAGGTGAATCCACAATACGCTACAGCCAGGGTACAGTTCGAAAGTGGATCCACTGTGTGTTACGTCTGTAGATGTGTTCTGCATCCAAAGGTGGATCCACCAGCGGGAGGACAGGGCCTGTGTGGTATAACATGTGATTGACTCCTATACAACTGAGTGTTCTGTGTGACTGAGAGCACTGTCTACCTGCAGCTGTTAAAAGCAAACATGTCCATATCACAGTCACCATAGGACTTCCAACGCATGTGTGATGAATCATGTCCATCGCTGGAGAACCTATTTAAGCACACTACTCTAGACAAATGAAGATGTATACGAAATACTGCATTTCTCTGCCATGTCTTGGACATAAACCGAGTCTCCAGTTTCATAAATGCAGTGCTTCTCAGTTATTGACAGATGTTTGTGAGGCACTGGGAACACTATGTATACACTTGTTTGACAGTTGTCCTGTTTACCGAGTTGGTACAGCAAGGCATGCAATTCCACATGTCAAACGCTGCTGCTATGCATTTGTCTGTTTCCTTGTAAAAGGCATTTTCCACTATTGATGATCATTTTATGGGACTGGTGAGAGCATAGTATAATTTCTGAACTGTAATCAGATGTGAACAGTGGTTGCTATACACATCCAGAAAGATATATCATGAATGTACCACAGAGAATTTATGTTTCTCTTTTGTGTAGAAGGAAGTAGTTTTACAATCTTAAAGTTTGTCACCATACTGAGAGGATAGAAAACTTGCAGAGTGGACATATGCTATTTGTTGGACATATATGTCCTGTATTAGAGTACTAAGAGTGTTGCACTCCAAGTCACAAATATTTTGGAAACCACGGGGCTTTATCATTATAGCGTGTTTAAGTGCAGAACTGTATAGCCCTAAGAGTGCTTGTGTTTATGTTCTATGATTATTTCTCTCGTGATAATATCTTCTTGGTACTGACCCCAAACACTAGAACAATACTTTAGAATTAATAGCTCAGTTGATTTACGTAAAATGCTTCAAACTCTGTCCATCTGGAGCTCTGTCATGCATAAACTACACGTTTCTTCTTAACCGTCTTCTACATCATCACGATTTTGTCATATCTATTCTACACTGATATGGAGTTCCAAACTCCTCGACATGTCCACATCTATGTGTGCCTTGAGTGAGACTGGTGTGGGAAAGTCTTTGCTGAACATCAGTTATGGACTCGCCTCACTCTATTCCTTCACAAGATGTGGAATGTAGTGGGTATAGTACCCTCTTACTTCCAGACAGCTGTAAATTAAATCGGCGAAAGTGTTGCAGGGAGGGTTGATCAAAGACAACGTGGAGAGATCTTCCGATCTCCAACTTTATCCTACGAATGTGAGAATACTCTTTGACTCCCATTCACATGGGGAAAAGTGGGCAATCGTTATCGTGAATTACACACTATGACTGAAGTGTTAGAAATACGTGGATAGCATAATCGATTGGTATAGATAGACTGACACTACTTGTCTGAGATGGAGATAGTATTGGTTGGAGCGACACTTTCTGGGGTAGCCCATACAGCTGCAATGTGAGGAATCAGTGGTTTAGGTCCCTTTGAAAAGTAACACCAAGACATCTGCTACCTGGTCACTGTGGAAGATAAGATTAAATGTAGAGGTCATACCCTTAGGACAGCTGTTTGGAAACGCTACACAATGCCACAAACTCTTCCAGTTTCCATTTGTTGCGATATCTTCCAGGTCTTTTTCAATAAGAAACACCTGCTCTGTCTTTTATTTCAACCACCCTGCGTGTTGTGGGATCAGCATAGTTTACACCATACAATCTCCAGCTTTGTTTGAGACCCAATGGTGTGTACAAGCGACTTCGATAACTGGCCACCTACTCTAATGGACCAATACCTGTGTACTTAATAGGATCGACATTTATTCTCGATTTCAGCATAGGGGTGGTATATATTATCAATATATTGGAAGAGACAGATGCAGTAATATCTTATCGAGTTCTCTACTGGGTGACATTAACAGACTTTTTATAGTTTGTAGTTTTTCTCTCTTGGATGGTATAAAATAACGAGGAGAGAGAGAATATTTCGGTGACAGACATCAATGCACGCTGAGAGATGAGGACCTCCTTCGAAGTGCAATACCTATTTATAGATTGGAAACGCACTGCAAGGTAGTCACAAATCCTCGTCCTTTCAGTTTCGGCATGATGTGGAGTCTTCCTAATTTTGGTGATAAGAAACACCACTGTAACGGCTCGTACTCTCTTTTCCACTACCTTGTGTTACAGGAGCATTCTTCGTTTGGCACTGACCTTACACATTCTACATGGTTGGCGGATCTATGTCAACTTTTTCCCATTTCCACCGAGTCGTCAAAACACCGTCCTATTGCGTTAACTCATATCACCCTATTTCTCCATGGGGTGCAGAAGTAAATATAGCATTCCCCGACTTATGCTCAGTTCTGACTTAAACTGAAACGACCACATGGACAACGCTGCAGGGAGGGCGAAGCAGAGACTGAGGAACAGATACAAGATGCAGAGGGAGTCTCTAAAACCACCCCTGGAGTTTTAATGTATGGGAGCCTTGGCACATAGGTTCGAAAAAAGGGGCGACTCATTTTCGAGATATGATAGTGCCATGAATATGATTCACCACTGTCCATAATCATTAAAAAGACGTCTCCATAGGATCCAATGGAAGTATGTGTTTGGATGGGGAGACTTGATTCCAAATCGCAGACAAAATTTCTGCCAGAAAGCTCAACGCTATAGATCTGAAAAGCCAGTGTACTGGTCATAGGATTTAGTACTGGGTTATCAAAAAGTCAGTATAAATTTCAAAACTGAATAAATCACGGAATAATGTAGATAGGGAGGTACAAATTGCCAAACATGCTTGGAATGACTTGGGGTTTTATTAGAACAAAAAAAAAAAAAATACAAAAGTTCAAAAAATGTCCGACAGATGGCACTTCATCTGATCAGAATAGCAATAACTAGCACAACAAAGTAAGACAAAGCAAAGATGATGTTCTTTACAGGAAATGCTCAATATGTCCACCATTGTTCCTCAACAATAGCTGTAGTCGGGGAATAATGTTGTGAACAGCACTGTAAAGCATGTCCGGAGTCATGGTGAGGCATTGGCATCGGATGTTGTCTTTCAGCATCCCTAGAGATGTCACTTGCGACTTCAGGTAACCCAAAAGCCAATAATCGCACGGACTGAGGTCTGGGGACCTGGGAGGCCAAGCATGACGAAAGTGGCGACTGAGAACACGATCATCACCAAACGACGCGCGCAAGAGATCTTTCACGCGTCTTTGTTTTTGTTTTGTTTTTTTTGTTCTAATAATACCCCATGTAATTCCAAGCATGTGTGTCAATTTTTATCTCCCTATCTACATATCTACATTATTCCGTGGTTTATTAAGTTTTCAAATTTATACTGACTTTTTGATCACCCGGTATATTTCTTACGACTTCAGCTTTGCATTTGTAAGTGATTTCTCACATAACACACCATCTACCATATGTGATCATTCTTAATCAACCATCATCCTCTCTCACCTATAAACCCATGGATACATCGCAGAACCTCTGTTAAACTTTTTACACAGTATCGAAATAGAATGCTTTACAAATACTCTTTGTTAGCGTGGTAAGTATCTAGCAGTGGCGTGAGGGAGTTGCAAATATCGGCTTAATACCACGTTCCTTAGGTGAATCACTTTCTGAATTCGGTGGTAAGTGTGATTTTATTACGAGCTTACACCGCTGGCACCCTCATTTTCGGTCTGTTAACACGCACCTCATGATCACCGTCTCTATACGATGTTGCGGTATTTGTGTGGAGGACCATGGCATTCAGAAGTAATACCGTTCCTCGATTTATAAAGCGTGCATAGTTCTTTACAAGGATTTCGTTGGCGATATTTGTGTGTGCCTGTAGAACCAACGGTGCTTTTTATTCAGGGTGATGGTCACATGGTCGTTATGACCGAGTTTCTAACAGCTAGTTGCTTATAAGACGATTACATATCTCTTCCTAAGACGCACTGGTACCACTCGGAAAAAACAAATGAGCCAGGTCCACCAATTGCGGATTTTCGCTCAATATTGTCTGGTGCCATCAGCATTCAGTTAATGGCGGAGTATTATACTTAGTAGGGGATATGTGATAGAATGGTTGTGATCGGCACGCTTATAAAGTTTGTGTTGTAGGGTGAAGTTATTGTGGTCATTGTTCCGACATGCGCAAAGCCAATGAGTATGTGCGGTCGTAAGGGAGGTATGGATTTGACGTGGGAGATTGCGATTTCAGTGCACTGATAGCCAGTGATGAATACAGCCACTTTCTCCCGGGGGAGATATATAGCTTGACGGGGAGGGGGGGGGGGGGGTGGAGAGGACAAAATTATAGGCTTAAAATTTAAGTGATAGCGTTCTGAAGACGTAGCAGCGCTATTAATATTTAAAAATTTTCATGAATAGCTAATACATAATTAAATAATATGTAGGTTATGTACTAAGCTGTTAGGCTAAACCTAAGTTAATTATATGAAATAATAAATTAATTTTTTTGCAATCAAAAATACTCACATTTACATCAAACTAATACGGCGAGGCTTTTTTACAGCATATCTCTTGATGACGTCATCAATGAAACTTTCTGTCGGCTCGTCGTCCCCTTCAGTTGAAATCTTCACACAAGCTTGTAGCGTTTCCTGACCCATCCTATTCATTATTTTTTTCATCACTTTGTTCATTGTACTAAATGACCTTTCCACACTGCAAGTCGAAACGGGAATGCACAGTACACATTCAGTGAGTGTCTGTAGTGCTTCGTAGCCGATGTCGCCTCTCAGAATGAAAGAAGCAACATCAGAAGATGGTTCAAATGGCTCTGAGCACTATGGGACTCAACATCTGAGGTCATCAGTCCCCTAGAACTTAGAAGTAGTTAAACCTAACTAACCTAAGGACATCACACACATCCATGCCCGAGGCAGGATTCGAACCTGCGACCATAGCAGTCGTGCGGTTCCAAGCTGAAGCGCCTAAAAACGCTCGGCCACAAGGGCCGGCATCAGAAGATGTACCCTCTAAATTATTACTAACAACATACCTAAAAGAATACAAGTCTTCAATAACAGCGTCGACATTTGTAAGTCCCAAAATCAAGCACAGTTCTTTAAAATCATTATCACTAAACTCTAGAAATTTTTTACAACTTTCAAAATATGCTCGTAGTTCTATCACTTTTATTGCCTTCTCATCAAACTGTTGCTCGATTTCATCAATCATACTTTTAACAAATTTCCTTGCGTTTTCCATAGCTTGAATCTGCTCCTCTACGTTCGTGAATGGCACACCTTTAACTTCTGTTGCGTCCTCCTGCAGTTTTTTAATTTTATTAAGAGTTTCATTTTCTGCACTATGTCCATCGCAGTCACAAAGACAGGTGATGTGTCTGAAATGTTCCAGAGATTTGCGATATTTTAAGTGATTGTCTCTGCAAAACTTTACATAAGTTTGAGACTGCATTTAACGTATCGTCTAAAATCACTAAACCTACAATGAAATTGGAATTCATTATTTATAACAAGATTCCTCCAGCTAAACTTGTCAGCGCCGTCCTTGTGTCTATGTTCACATGTCATTGTAATGGACTTCTAGGTTAGGAAAATAGCATGAACTGTGCGATAGGTACTTAACCACCGGATGTCAACAGCTTCGGGTATTTTTAAAACAGGTTGCTCTAAAGCACACTGGATTTCATGAAAAACATTTTATCTTTAAATGCGAACATTTTTAGGTTAGGCTTTACCGTGACTGTTATTGACATTAAATGAAACAATAAGTTTACTGTTACCAGTCACTGTTTATTTGTTTCCACGACGCGTTTCGAAGGTTTAAACCTCCATCATCAGGTGGATATACATCAGTTAATATGGCATTTGTGTGTTTGTGTTGTGTTACGATTTCTTTGGAGGAAGTTGTGACACTGTCTAGTGGAGAAAACAAAACAGTATTTCAGAACTTGGTCTGTTTTGACAAAAATTGAACTTGTATCTGGCAGTAAGCATAAATTAAGTCAGATAAAGTACCTCCAGTGGTCACAGGATCCTTTCACAGTCGTAACACATCACATGAACACTATCATATTGTATAAACAAATATGGCGTCGTAATCTATTAGGTGCATGGATCGTACAGCAAAAGAGAAAACGTTCTCACGAAGTCCAGAGAATATACGTCCTAACAACATTATTACAGAAAACTTTTTTGAAGGATTTGGAGGTGCTGAATACATTTGTTGGAGTACATACTTCAGGCAGTATGTAAATACGATTTTGACTGCTTAAAATAGCATAAAGTTCATACTCATTTATACAATCAGGTGAGGTGTCAGAAACTTTAAGTACAATAATCATATTGGCTACAGTGATAAAATAAGATAAAATAATACACAATTGACAACTCTTATGGGGGTTCATAGGTAGATATGAAAGGCTGGAGGCAGAGGGGGAAGGAATATAAAGAGAACATGAGAGGGAGGGAGAGGGTGGAGAGAGAGATTGTATGGCAGCAAACTTTACAAGGCAAAGGATCTTAAGATTATATCTGTTGTATGTATTAACTGTCTAAAGGTTGTGGTAATACATTGGTAAATGCTTAAACAGTGCACATGGATGTGCATTTGTATCAGCAGTTGTATACATAGTTTCAAGCTGACAAGGGGTACAAGCTGTTGGTGTGATTGTATATCTGTAAATGAAGTCAATCTCCTGTACACTCAGGGCTGTTATGGTAACATAAATAAATATTAGTGGTAAATCTTAGGGTCTGTGTGTGTGTGTGTGTGTGTGTGTGTGTGTGTGTGTGTGTGTGTGTGTGTGTGTGTGTGTGTGTGTGTGTGTGCTTAGCAATTTTTAATGACGTAGGCAGTTGTTGAAAACGGAGATGATACTACTGTAAATATTGTCATTTTTGTCATTTAAGATGCATTCAGGTTGTTTAGTTTGATGTTTGTATATTTGGAGTGTACAAACATCAAACTAAACAACCTGAATGCATCTTAAATGACAACTCTTCAGGTTGTTTAGTTTGATGTTTGTATATTTGGAGTGTACAAACATCAAACTAAACAACCTGAATGCATCTTAAATGACAAAAATGACAATATTTACAGTAGTATCATCTCCGTTTTCAACAACTGCCTACGTCATTAAAAATTGCTAAGCACACACACACACACACACACACACACACACACACACACACACACACAGACCCTAAGATTTACCACTAATATTTATTTATGTTACCATAACAGCCCTGAATGTACAGGAGATTGACTTCATTTACAGATATACAATCACACCAACAGCTTGTACCCCTTGTCAGCTTGAAACTATGTATACAACTGCTGATACAAATGCACATCCATGTGCACTGTTTAAGCATTTACCAATGTATTACCACAACCTTTAGACAGTTAATACATGCAACAGATATAATCTTAAGATCCTTGGCCTTGTAAAGTTTGCTGCCATACAATCTCTCTCTCCACCCTCTCCCTCCCTCTCATGTTCTCTTTATATTCCTTCCCCCTCTGCCTCCAGCCTTTCATATCTACCTATGAACCCCCATAAGAGTTGTCAATTGTGTATTATTTTATCTTATTTTATCACTGTAGCCAATATGATTATTGTACTTAAAGTTTCTAACACCTCACCTGATTGTATAAATGAGTATGAGCTTTATGCTATTTTAAGCAGTCAAAATCGTATTTACATACTGCCTGAAGTATGTACTCCAACAAATGTATACAGCACCTCCAAATCCTTCAAAAAAGTTTTCTGTAATAATGTTGTTAGGACGTATATTCTCTGGACTTCGTGAGAACGTTTTCTCTTTTGCTGTACGATCCATGCACCTAATAGATTACGACGCCATATTTGTTTATACAATATGATAGTGTTCATGTGATGTGTTACGACTGTGAAAGGATCCTGTGACCACTGGAGGTACTTTATCTGACTTAATTTATGCTTACTGCCAGATACAAGTTCAATTTTTGTCAAAACAGACCAAGTTCTGAAATACTGTTTTGTTTTCTCCACTAGACAGTGTCACAACTTCCTCCAAAGAAATCGTAACACAACACAAACACACAAATGCCATATTAACTGATGTATATCCACCTGATGATGGAGGTTTAAACCTTCGAAACGCGTCGTGGAAACAAATAAACAGTGACTGGTAACAGTAAACTTATTGTTTCATTTAAACATTTTATCGTTTGGAAGAACCATGAAAAAGTTTGTAAATGTCTTTAACAACATGTAATGTGCGTTTTATAGTGCGGTGTTTATTCCTAGAGTTGGTGGCAGCAATTGACAAAACATGTGCTCTACAGCGAATGTATGGCAGCTTATGACCCTTCCTGTCTGACAACCGAGTGCGGACTCCTGTGGTAGAACCACTAAAATTAGCAGCACCGTCGAAAGAATAAGATAATAATCTGCCGTAAGAAAATTTTCTTTTCTTTAGTTTAGTATCAATTGCTGTAAATATGGATTCAGCTGAAATGCTTTTCACCTCGACGAGACATGAAAACCTTCCCTTCAAACGATGGAGACGGTGCAACATATTGAACAGCTTAAGACAGTTCACTTTGGTTGGAAATATTTGTAGATTCGTCTGCCATCAATAAAAATATTTGTCATGGAGAAGTGTTTCATCTTGAAAGTCTAAAGACTCTCCCAAACAAGTCAACAAATCTAACACAGTATACTTAATAAGATATGTGGACCTTTTAAGATTAATGTCTCTTTTCAGTACTACCTTACGAATTAGAGGTTCATATTTTGTTGTGTAGGGCATTTCTTCCTTACTAAGGAAGTACAGACTTCGAATTAACGATGACAATGCTTCGCGGAGAAAAGCTTTTTCATCTTGTTTAAACATCTGTGTATGAATTGGAGCGTTTAATCCCTGTAATCTACAATTTTCAAGTGTAAAGGCTCTTGCATGTTTTTCTGAGTTGGCGTGCTTTTCTAGTTTTCCCGTGCTTCCGGTAGCTTTTCTAAATTTAGTGAAAGGTACAGAAATGAGCACTGCTCCTGTTTCCTGTGGAGCTTCGATATCGTTTTTTAAATGCATTTCACACAATTTGCAGTAAGCCCCACCCCGACGTGATCAAAGTACAACCAATTGTACTTACACTCCCATTTTTGCTGATACTTAATCTCGCGTTCAATACTTTGTTTAGAATTGCATTTACAGATGGGCCAGAAATAGCACATTTATCGTTTGAGAACTATGGAAGGGAAACTGAAGACTTTGCAGACCTATGCAATTCATCATCACATTCACTAGCACTTCTTTCAGTAGACTCACACTCGTCTTTGTCTTTTGCAGTACACTGTCTTTTATTAGAAAAGAAAGAAATTAAAGTTTGTTGTTTCGACATTGTATTTCAGTACTAACTTCTTTTTATGTTATAAACTGACCAAGACTGCACGTAGTACACTGCATAATCACATCACACTTCCATAGTAACCTGGCGACTGACCTTACAACAGTTTCAACAATGCATTGAGTTTTTATACAACAATGAAAGCTTAGACTATACTCGTAGAGCATTTTGCCAAACGTCCCACTCATAGTGGAATGTACCACTTCTTTAGGCAAAAATTGTGTATCCCCATTGACACTGCGAAAATCATTGTCAAGTGTACACAAATATTTGGTTTGAGCGTTGGACTCATCGATTAGGAAAAATCTATATGGCTATTAAATCTTGGAAATATTCCCGGTAATGGAATAAAAAAATTAAAACAATCTTTTATAATGTCAGATGCTACTTCCAATTCCGTAGCAATACCCGGGGACGTGTTTTGAGACATCAGGTTTATTCTACGGGCAAATAAAGTATAGATACGAGTGGCGGATAAGAATAAAGTTCGCAACGAGGGTGGGCTGCGTAGCTAAGGGATTAGCTTACACGTTACGCCGATTGGAGGTGCGGTGAGAGAGGAAAGGCTGACTTATTCCACAATCGGCGATGCCAGCACACCTTGCAACACTAACTTTACCTCACACTTATTATAGAGCAACTGCTAATTTGTTGGTGTTGGCAATAATAATAATAATAATAAAACAGAACAATCGGCGCTAAGTGTTCCAAAGCGAACCGATAAGTAACGAAACCAAACTGTAGGGACACAGCCGCCACCTATTGTGTTACACATTCATTTTGCTTGTATAAACTGCATATCGTCACGCCCTCTCCACAGTTAACTACAAATTTCGTTAGCAACAGCAGCTGGCGTAGTTTAAATTTTCTCACAACGGTACAAGTTAACATACCAGGTGATAATTTTTATGTTTCACCACAACTATAGATATGAATTTCTCGTGGGGAATTTACAATTTCGGGGAGAGGGGGGGGGGGGGGACTTCCCCCCAGGCCATCCCCTGAATTCATCACTGGTGATAGCTATAAGAGGGAAGAAAGGTTTTATGTGGAAAATTATGTCCAGTCATAAAGAGGATATAAATATTGCTATTTCCAGAGCCACAGCCATCATGAGTAGGTATTCCTGATACTACACTCATTGTCAAATGTCATCAGTAATATTTAATTGTATTTAAAATAAGAAATAAGTGGCTGGTTTCCTAAGAGAGTTTCCACACCATTTGGCGTGTGGGGCAACTTCCAGCAGCGGTGCCCTCCAGATAGCTGAATAGCGAACGAATACTCAGTATATGTTGGGCAGCCTTCGTGGCCGCGTGTCTTGCTAGTATTCTCTGATTTTCCCGTTGATATTTGATAAGATTTATCATGGCGAGTGTTGGCGTGGGACATACTGATAACATCCAAGTTCTAACTACTTGGGTAATCCTGTAGAGAACCTCTATGACTGAGCAGTCGTCTCCGGTGAGTCGAGTCCACTGCAGAACTCAAATGGTTCAAATGGCTCTGAGCACTATGGGACTCAACATCTTAGGTCATAAGTCCCCTAGAACTTAGAACTACTTAAACCTAACTAACCTAAGGACATCACAAACATCCATGCCCGAGGCAGGATTCGAACCTGCGACCGTAGCAGTCCCGCGGTTCCGGACTGCAGCGCCAGAACCGCACGGCCACCGCGGCCGGCACTGCAGAACTGGCACGACTGCCGAGGCATACACTGTGTGATCAAAAGTATCCGGACACCCCCAAAATCATTCGTTTTTCATATTAGGTGCAGTTTGCTGCCATCTGCTGCCAGGTACTCCGTATCTGCGACCTCAGTAGTCATTAGACATCGTGAGAAAGCAGAATGAGGCGCTACACAGAACTGACGGACTTCGAACGTGGTCAGCTGGTTGGGTGCCACTTGTGACATACGTCTGGAAGAGAGATTTTCACACTCCTAAACGTCCCTAGGTCCACTGTTTCTGGTTTGATAGTGAAGTGGAAACGTGAGGGGACACGTACAGTACAAAAGCGTACAGGCTGACCTCGTCTGTTGACTGACAGAGACCGTCGACAGTTGAAGAGGGTCTTAATTTGTAATAGGCAGTCGTCTACACAGACCATCACACACCAATTACAAACTGCGTCAGGATCCACTGCAAGCAGTACAACAGTTGGGCGGGAGGTGAGAAAACTTGGATTTCATGGTCAAGCAGCTGCTCATAAGCCACACATCATGCCAGTAAATGTCAAACGATGCCTTGCTTGGTGTAAGGAGCGTAAACATTGGACGACTAAACAGTAGAAAAACGTTGTGTGGAGTGATGAATCACGGTACACAGTGTGGCGATTCGATGGCAGTGTGTGGGTATGGTGAATGCCCAGTGAATGTCATCTGCCACTGCCTTGCTGTGACATGCCAATATTTTGTTACATGCAGCAAATACAGTGTTAAAAACTGGGCAGTTTGCTTAAACTTAAGTATGTAATAGTTCATTTTTAAAAGAAGAAATCTGGTTAGCAACACTATTTGCTGTGTGCACAGTGTGCCAGTGAGTGAGGCTAACAGACACCTAGGCTGAAGAAGCACTGATGTGCAAAACTAAGAATTTATCTATACAAACGCTCTCACTTTTTTTATAGATACCTGTCAGATAGTAACCATTTAGTTAGTGTGTATACATATTAATCTTTACATTCCACTGTGTAGTGATATGATCATTAAAATGTAATACTGAAATGATTGAAGCAACTATGAGCTCTCAAGAAGAGTACTGAAAAGAAAATATAAATATTTCTGCTAGTACTACAATTAGACGTAGTTGTCCTGTATTTATAGGT
Source organism: Schistocerca gregaria (assembly GCF_023897955.1). Classification (NCBI taxonomy): domain Eukaryota; kingdom Metazoa; phylum Arthropoda; class Insecta; order Orthoptera; family Acrididae; genus Schistocerca; species Schistocerca gregaria. The sequence goes on from NC_064922.1 coordinate 862,273,937, forward strand.
AAAAATTCTTGAGCCTAAATGCGACACTGATCCATTAACTTTAGGTACATAGGTATCTGTAGTTAATGACTGACAAATATTTTAATGGGAAAGTTGTATGTATATTAAGATGCAATGGTCCTTTGACTGAGACTTTCATCATTTTCAGATTATCTTGCTTGTATTTTAGGATGTACAGTTATTTTTGGTCTGCTGTATGCGGATGATTCTACTTTCATGGGATGGACAATGTCTCTTGCCCAGGGTCTAAATAAAACTGAGCCCATATGGAAGCAAATTCTTAACACAGAATTGCCTTAACTTTTATCTAACCACTTGTTCACCAATTACAAAGGTGCAATGTAAATGTTTCTGTAAAGGACAAGGACAAAATGTAAAGGTGAATGTAAAATATGAATTCCTTTATGTTAATACTAAAGTGCGCGTCATTTATGACGCCGGCCGAGTTTAGGTTCATACTGCGCATCTGATGTCACAAAAAACAGTCAGCCAATGAACAGAGAACGACGTTGCCACAGCTCGACTGCAGTGGAGAGCATGGACGAGTGTCTTCAGTTTTAGAAACTTTCAGTCATAAATAAAGTAATTGAACAAAAGCAATGTCGTGATAGCAGACTTTCTTTTACAGAAAGTTTGGAAAAAGCATTCTTTATATCAATTGCTTCATATTCTATTAATTAATTAAACCAAACAAGCAATAAGCCTCCTAATTCAGGCGATAGGAAGGAAGGGTGTTTGTGTCATTCTCACTAACCACTTTTTCGCAATAAAGAACAGCGGTAATTGTTTATTTCCTATTGTACTTCGACAAAACGTGAGCAATTCATAATCATAGCAACAGTGTTTGTCGGTATTTTACATGTCAACTGGCAACGCAGCAATCTCCCATGTCTGGGCGGGTATGCGCGATCCGCTAAGATAAAAGAATTGAACTATATTAAGAGATACTTTATTTTGAGGTTTGGGTTGGTTATACCAAACAACACCAATTTAACAGTAGTTCGCTTATTCACCTAAACACATCAAAGGTTCACAAAGAACTGACATGGCGGTTTGCAGTAGGGTTTTGGAGCATATACTGTATTCAAACATTATGAATCACCTCGAAGGGAACGATCTATTGACACATAATCAGCATGGCTTCAGAAAACATCGCTCTTGTGCAACGCAGCTAGCTCTTTATTCGCACGAAGTAATGGCCGCTATCGACAGGGGATCTCAAGTTGATTCCGTATTTCTAGATTTCCGGAAAGCTTTTGACACCGTTCCTCACAAGCGACTTCTAATCAAGTTGCGGAGCTATGGGGTATCGTCTCAGTAGTGCGACTGGATTCGTGATTTCCTGTCAGGAAGGTCGCAGTTCGTAGTAATAGACGGTAAATCATCGAGTAAAACTGAAGTGATATCAGGTGTTCCCCAGGGAAGCGTCCTGGGACCTCTACTGTTCCTGATCTATATAAATGACCTGGGTGACAATCTGAGCAGTTCTCTTAGACTGTTCGCAGATGATGCTGTAATTTACCGTCTAGTAAGGTCATCCGAAGACCAGTATCAGCTGCAAAGCGATTTAGAAAAGATTGCTGCATGGTGTGTCAGGTGGCAGTTGACGCTAAATAACAAAAAGTGTGAGATGATCCACATGAGTTCCAAAAGAAATCCGTTGGAATTCGATTACTCGATAAATAGTACAATTCTCAAGGCTGTCAATTCAACTAGGTACTTGGGTGTTAAAATTACGAACAACTTCAGTTGGAAGGACCACATAGATAATATTGTCGGGAAGGCGAGCCAAAGGTTGCGTTTCATTGGCAGGACACTTAGAAGATGCAACAAGTCCACTAAAGAGACAGCTTACACTACACTCGTTCGTCCTCTGTTAGAATATTGCTGCGCGGTGTGGGATCCTTACCAGGTGGGATTGACGGAGGACATCGAAAGGGTGCAAAAAAAGGGCAGCTCGTTTTGTATTATCGCGTTATAGGGGAGAGAGTGTGGCAGATATGAAACACGAGTTTGGATGGAAGTCATTACAGCATAGACGTTTTTCGTCGCGGCGAGACCTTTTTACGAAATTTCAGTCACCAACTTTCTCTTCCGAATGCGAAAATATTTTGTTGAGCCCAACCTACATAGGTAGGAATGATCATCAAAATAAAATAAGAGAAATCTGAGCTCGAACAGAAAGGTTTAGGTGTTCGTTTTTCCCGCTCGCTGTTCGGGAGTGGAATAGTAGAGAAATAGTATGATTGTGGTTCGATGAACCCTCTGCCAAGCACTTAAATGTGAATTGCAGAGTAGTCATGTAGATGAACAGCCCAAAGACAACGCTCAGTGACCAAAGACGATGCTCGGAGTCTAGAGACAAACATATGTCGATGCTGGTGTCGACCTCATCGGCGCCGCAATTTCATTACAAATAACAAGATCCACATGGACAAAACCGAAATATGACTTTGAAATATAAATAACAAAAATATGAAGTGAAAACTCATTACTGGAAAGGACAGATCTGAGTGAATAACAGTGTCTGGTATGTGGTGTTGTGTGCAACCAGACCATTTCTCCAATGTGGATGCTTTAAAGAATGTGAAATTTACTTACCTGGCTTTAATCTTGTGAGCATCTGCTTGCTTGTGGCACAATGCGTGGAAGAGTGATGGTCGTGAAAGAATGGTGAAACATTCCATACAACTGTGAAGGCATGAACAAATTGGCCACTACGTGGTTGCATTGACTGATTGTTTATGACACCCACATGAGTGATCTCAATGACAATCCCAGTTAAAATACAGACTTCATTGTTGTAACAGTGTCACTTATGTGGCTCCATTACAAACATTTAAGTGACATGAGTAAAATAAAAATAAAAATTAAAATAAATAACATGCACACACACTGTGCCCATTGTATATCTTAGTTGTTTGTGACAGTGACTTAATAAGCTTGCTGCGCAGTGAGTAAAGAACTTGTAAAGTGGCACTACAATGAAAATCAAGAGTTATTATACAAAATAAAATGTAAAAAAAAGCTATGTCCGTAATAAAACTAAGCAGATCTGTAACATAAATGTATAGATAAATATGATGTTGTCACATTCACCTGCTTTATTTTCTCGTTGATTGTCCTCGGTGTCGATATACTGTGTTGTGATACTGGCTTAAAAAAAATAGGGATTGGAAGTGCAGTACTGACTAATGTAAATGATGTAGCCAACAGGTGCACAATTGCGTTTCACAGTTCTTTACTTTCACTGTCCACAATCCCCCAATATACACATTTAATATGGCCAGTGCACTGTTGTTTAACTTTCAATAAGCCTCATTAATAGGTTGCAGGCAAATACCCACATACTGCTACTATAGTTTACTGTTGAACATTTACTAGCAGTAAAAATTTAACCACACATTTCACAGTCTTTCAAATAAACTGAACAGACACTGTCACTGCTTTAACACATGGTCTAATTGTGTTACACTTATTTCACAGTTAAGATGATGCATTGTTGTTGATATAACCAATATGGGTCCCATGTCTGAAACTCGGCCGTGGACTGACTGTCTCGGGACCAAAAATTGGGCCCTTACTTTATCAGCACAATAATAGGCACTGGAACTACACATTTTTGACTCATTAAAGTAACTGAATACATAAAAAATTCCATCTTTTTAACAGTTTTTCTACTACAAGAGTCAAGCCGGTTATTTGTTTAAATGATGAAATCAACAGATATTGTTTGGGGAAGGTCAGGTAGTATCGGATGGCAGGTTATATCAGACAAGTTGTGCTTCTGATTTTTGCCATGCATAGCAGCACCGGTCAAGGTCACCACAGTCTTGACTGTGAAGAGGTTACGCCATCTTGTACCGTGCCGACTTTGTGTATGGAAGTGATGGCACATTTTCTGTTTTGTGATTCTTTTTTTTGTGAACGAAGATAACTTTGGAGTGCTATACCCAGCATGAAAGTAAGTGTGTAGTGCTTCAAGAATTTCCACGTAAATTGTAGAACTGCTTGGCATTTCTCCATCTAGAACTCATGATGTTTTAAATAGAAGTGTGAGAGAGACAAATCCGACCTACTGCACATTGCATGTTTGTGTGTGCAAGTCTAAAAACAGTCATGAGCAAAATGTGGACACGGCGGCTGAATGATGGCCGACAAGTACCTCCTGTATGATCCACACAGTTTCAGTGTATGTGTAGAGAAGAGCCTGTGCTATATTTTGCTGGTTTAGAGACTGTGATGATTGTTAAGTACAAATGAAGAAATGAAATTAGACTAAGTCAGTCATGTACTGGACTTGCTAGAAGCAAGACATGTTCATAAATTATGTGGTTGTTAAACCAACACTATTGTAGATGTATTTAATTGAGTCTAACATGAGACGAATTGGATGGCTTGTAAACTTTTGAGTACTTATGTGAGAAATGGTGAATTTGTGCTTTGTGAAAGTTGAAATATACCAAGACTAAACTAAAAGTATTCTGTGAGTATTCACTTACTTCATGAGTAGAGAGCGAAAGATAGATAGATAGATAGATAGAGAGAGAGATAGAGAGAGAGAGAGAGAGAGAGAGAGAGAGAGAGAGAGACTGATAAATTCTATTAACCAGCAGTCTTCTTCGGAGAAGAAGCTTTTGGAGATTGACATAGCCGGAAATCCAGAGAAGAAGATCTCTGCAATCTAACTTCACATCAATTCTTGTCGTCTAAAGCATTAGAAGTGAAATTCTGTTATTAGGTCATTGGTAGCAATAAGAGATATTTTACTATATTTTAGGCAGTAAATCTGTTTAGACTTATTAATAAATACATGACAGTGGAATTGTCTTCTCATGTCGGTCGGGTTGTATCGGACCTAAACATTGAGGGTTGTATCAGAAAACAATCATAGCTAACTAAAATTAAGTTGTAAAGGATTTGTTTCATTTTACAGGTGAAGTGGGCATACTTGGAGAGAAGAAAATATGAAGACAGCTGTAGGAAAAGGTAGGAAAAGTTTGTTTAAAGGAAATGACAATTCAATGAGCTAGTGAGCATTTTTCAGTCCCAAAAAGTACACTTGGCGACTGGCTTAAGAACTTTTCAGAGGGGAAGGAGGTAGAACTCAAACTGAAACTGGGAAACACAAAAGATTTTGCTACAAATTTCAATGGTGGCAAGTACTCTATGATACTCACATTGAAACCCTATACAGTCAGCTAATGCCACTAACCAAGAAAGAGTTTTTGAAGCTTACTTATCAATTTGCAGAGAAAATAAAAATAAAACATAGGTTCAATAAAGAAAAACTGGAGGACAACAGAATCAACAAGTTTACAGAGAGCAGCAGGTTTTATCAAAGAACAAGTTGACCAATTTTTTGACAAACTTTCTGAGTTGATGGACAAGTATGAGTTCAGCCCTTCCAAGACTTTTAATGCCGACAAAACTGGGATAATGTCTGTTCATACCAACAGAGTGAAAGTAATGTCAGTTAACAGTAAAAATCAAGTTTGAAAATTGACCTCAGGTGAGAGAGGCATGAATGTCACGATTCTTCTCTCAATTAATGCTGCAGGGGATGTGTTTATCCCACCGCTGTTTGTCTTCCCCCATGTTCAAATGGACATTGATCTGAAGAAAGATGGCCCAGCAGAAAGTATTTTTGATGCCCAACCAAGTGGATGTATCACTAAGGATAATTTCCTCAAGTGGCTTGTTTCATTTTTCATTTGTAGAACAAGCGAATCCAAACGAGAAAACCCCGGCATTACTAATTGTGGATGGCCACTTGAGCTACAAGGACTTGGACGTCATAATGTTTGCAAAGAAACACCACATTCACATGTTAAACCTACATGCACACACTTCCCACAAACAACATCCACTGGACAGGACTGTTATAAAACCTTTCAAAAATGCTTATCATGAGGCATGTTCATACTGGATGTGAAATATCCTAACATTAAGATAACCTTGAAGGACATAGCAGGTTTAGTGAGCTCAGCTTTCTCAAGGATTTGCAGGACAGAGTTGGAAAAGTCTGGCTTTGAATGCACAGGCATTTCTCCCCTGAAGCGAAATATTTTCAGAGATTTGGATTATGCTCCCTCACTAAACAAGAACAATGAGTTAACTGGTAACTCATCCACCAGTTCTGGGCCGGGCTCCTCCTCTGCCATGTCTTTACGATGTCTATCTTCTTCCATATCTTTACCAGGCTCCTCATCTCCTGCCATGTCTGTACCAGGACCCTCATCTGCCATGTTCACCAGCCCCCTCGCCTGGCCACCAGTCCTTGCTCCTCATCTGCATTACCAGAGTCTGATCATGATCCATCAATTGAGTCCCTTAAGACATCTCAGTCTCAACAAATTTTAGAGGTAATTTCCCCTCTCCCATGTCATTCTTCTAGTAGATTTGTATCAAGGCAGAATCATGGATTGAAGAGTGAAATTTTGACCTCAACTCCATACAAAAAACAACTGGAAGTAAATAAAGAAGAACAGGAAGAGAGAGAAAAAACTGCTGAAGCTCAGTGTAAACTTAGGGAAGATAAATGTAAATTGAAAGAAGAAAAGAAAAAGAAAGAAACCTCAAAAAAACCTGTAGGCCTAGCTAGAACCAAACTTTTGACCAACAGAAAAATTGGATGGTGTAAAAGGAAGAATAGTTGTACAACAGAAAAGGAAAAGTCCAGCAAAATGCTAAGAGAAACTAAAATTTGACGATGAAAACACTAGAAGTGATGGCATGACTCACTGCATTATTTGTGACAAAACTTTTGAAGAAGACTGGATCCAGTGTCGAATGCATAATGGAGGGGCCCATCAAAAACTGTACAGACCTTGAAAGCAGCACTCTGTACTATGAATGCAATGACTGTTTCTTGAATAAAAAATAAAAGTTGTATTCAAGATGTACTAAAATTAATTGTTAAGTGTGTAAAATGGCAGATTTATTATTTTTTATCATTTAATGACTATTTGTGAGTCTACAATTATTAAAATCACTCAATTCAATAAAAATTTACCATTTGCCATACATTAATACCAATAAACAAGTGTTTTGTGAGAAATATTTGCTTATTTTCTGTAATTTACATCCTGTCCGGTACAACCCTCCAACCTTTCTCCTTAGTTAAAATTCAGATAAATTTTAGAAACCAATAGATAATAGTAGTTCTGCTCCCGAAGTGTAGATGTCAGGATGATTGTTTTATGACTTATGATGGTACTTTATAGTGGTTGTTTTCATATCAAGCCATTAATGTATTCAAAATTTGAAAAAAAGCTTAACCGTCTGATCCTACACGACCTTCCCCTACGCAAACAATACTTTTGGTGAAATTGGAAATTATGTTGGAATTAATGAAGGGTTAGCTTTGAGAACATGTTTTCGAATAGAAACAAATAGATACTTTAAGAATACTATTACTTGTTCCAAATGTTTATAATTAGTACAGAATTTATATTTGTTTATACATCAACAATAGAATTTAAGCTACAAAACGATTACTGATTTCACCCTATAACAAATGGTACTAACTAGAAATAGTCAAAATAAATTAGAAACTCAATTACATGCATAAAACTTATCACAAAGTTAGATCTGGCATTATATTCTTTAAAACTGAGGTCCAACATTTCACTTTTATGAAAATGCAGATTGTATTCATGTATGTTAATGGTAATTAGTTGAAAAAAATGAATTTTAAGGAGGCAGATGCTTTGTCACAATGTATTTTATCCTTTTTTTAAAATGAAAATTTTGTACTTTTCTATTTAAAAACTTATTTTGCCACAAACATCATTTATTGTACAAAGACACCACTGATTCAGCTGTAAAATTGTTTCATAAAATCTGGACCTTACTGAACACTTGATGCCTCCCTGAGTGAAATCCAGTTGATTCCTAACACCCTGTATCAGCACAAACAAGAAACTCAGCAACTGGATCCTCTCCTTCTGAATGGTACTATCCATCAACCTCTGACAATGAAAGTGTATCAACAAAACTACTTCAGACATCTACTTGTGAAAAGAATATATTTAAACTATTGTCTAAGTGTTTTGTAAAATGAAAGTGCATCAATCATTTCCATGTATCTTATGACTGAACACCAAAATTTAACAAACAATATCTAGATGACAAACCCTACAGACTGAAGAACACAAAGCATAATCCTATGTGTATAACCGTCTCTTTCTTGAGTGACATCAACAACAGAAAGTGAATTCAACCAAATGTATATAATTTGCTTAGTGATTTGAATCGTGCCTTCAAGTAATGTGGAAAAATGTGCCAGTTCCGTACAAAAGGGATGAGTAATAAAGCATTGTGGAATAATGTTGAAAGCCTCACAAACCCAGAGATAATATGCTTATGTACATAAGTGAAGTATAAAAGTACTCTATGTTCACTTTTCAGTTGTATTTTTTTTTAAACAACAAATGATGGTGCCACAGCAACAGCAACAGCTGAAGATAGTACAGAAACTCATGTACTTGTGTACAGTAATTTTGGAGCATCTAGGTAGGTTTAATATTCATAGCAAAAGACAGTTTGGTTTCCAGAAAGTTCTGTTAACTGATTAAGCATTTGCTTGTATGGATAAAGTTCTGCGACCTCTAAATAAGAAAATGGTGACAACAGGACTAATTTAGGATTTATCAAAAGTCTTTGACACTGTGACCCAATAAATACCATTCCAGAAAACTAACCTTTAAGGAATAAGTGGTGTATCAAATAATAGATTACAGTTATATCTCAAATAAAGGGGAAAAAGTAGTATTAGACACTATAGGCAATTTTTGTGGTGATGTGACTTCATCACAATGGAAATCGTCAAATGTGAAGTGCCACAAGGATCTAGTTTTGGTCCTTTACTGTTCCTGATATTTATAAATTTCTTATCATAATGTACAAAGCAATGGAGCAGTTTCACCATTTTTCCAAATGACACCAACATGATGACTAATGGTTACACGTGTAAAAATCTTCAAGGATGTATTAACAATATTATCATCAATATAGGAGAATAGTTTAGTGCCAATGGAATCTCAATAAACTTTCATAAAATTAACACATTCAGTTCACAGTACCTGCCAGAAATAACTCTGAATTGTGCCGCACAGATAATAGGAAGTGATGAAACAATTAGTTTCCTGGGTGTTGTAATGTATCATATTATTATTACTATTTTCTTTTCTTTTCTCCCTCATTCTTTTCTTTATACATATATTAAAAAATAATAATAATTTTGTACCACAGATAATACTGCCATAGAAACAAAACAGGTAGAGATATGCTCTTCAACTGATGAATTTTTATATATTCACCTGTTTGTCTCAATCAGCGATAGCAGTCGAACATATTACGAGCTCCGCTGAGTTATTATTGTTAAAAAATGTGTATTCCAGTTATCAGTTACCAGGGTAGCAAAGTTTATTCACCCAGTCATATTCTGTCCATTATTCTAAGACACACCAAAAATCCTGCATCAAAAGGATCGAAGTTAACAAGAAGAATTTGCGTGTGCACAGGAGGGGTGATCCAGACCCAGTATTGTCATACCAATCTCCATGCACAGTAGCTGTAAAGGATATATGTTAATTTACAAATGTTAATCTAATAATGTATTAAATATTGGAGGTTTGTGGATATTAATGCCAGCTAATGTTCATTCAGGATATGAGTACTTTACAATTTTTTTCAATTGTTCTTTCAAAATTTCTTTTTTAGTTATTTAAGCAGCAATTTTCAAGGAGTTTAGATTATATACTATATTTTATGCCCATCTCCTATTCCCCTATTCAATGGCAACCATTCAAAGGACAGTACGAAGTGGAATATAAAAAGACCTTTCAATTGCTGAGTTAATTTTTTTGAGATAAATGACCCATTTTATCTTTACAAGAAACTAATGAGACCTTTGTTGCATTTGTTACATGTCCATGAGATTGGAACTACTAGCAACTCGAAGGAGCAAATTAAAATTAAATACTGCCTACTAACGAGATACACCGGGAATACTGTTTTCAGCGGTAAAGGTAGGAAGCTGCTACGCTGTATGTTTATATGGCCGCACTTGGAGCTGTCTCTCTCGCAATAAATAATCTATTTTCCTTCCAATTAATATCCTTTATGGAAAGTACATTTCAATAGGGAAGACAAATAGTTGTGTAAATCCAATATTAAAGTGTGAAATGGTTCATTCAAATTCTGTAAGGCTATATCAGAAAATAATCAGGTCCATTAATGAATATGCATATAAATTTACATTAGTTGAAAAGTACCAATAAAAACAAAATTTTATGTTTAATTTTTTTCTTTTCATAATTTTGTTAAACACTGCTCACAATGGAGTCAAAGAAAATGTCCATTGCTGCAAACTCATTACGAAATGCAATATGCCAAGATGGCAGAAATCTGAGCTTGGCAACAGCTGAAAGTAATGCGCCAACTCATGAACTGACTGATGGCTACCAAAACAACCAGGTTGGTGACGCACTATTAAAAATTGATGACACTGGTGATATTGTCACGTAGATAGTATATTTAGATGGATGACAAACACTAACTTCACTTAAAGGTTTATACAGCACTTGTACATACAAGAGTGTGGAGCGAACTGCCTCCAGCCAGAACAGATATGGTATATTTGCAGTTACAGAACATTCCAGAACAATGATTCTTGATATTTGTGGATACTTCTAGAATGTCCTCAAACCGAATGCAGAAATTAAAATTTTACAGTTCTGGTGAGTTTTGAACTGACAACCCTCCATGCAACAGGCTAGTATCATAACAACCACACCACAGCGACAGCGTTACTCAGCTTCTTCTGCAACATTGCTATATCCTTAAGAGAACAGCATCTCAGTGTTACGTCCTCCTAACCTGGGAACGAGTCATTGGTCCTGCATACTCCAACTCCCAATGACTGATGCTCACCCTGGTGGTGACCTTCTTAGAAAGTCCTTTGTTGCTACACTCTTTGCCACCTTTCCACTTGTTGCCTGTTACTGGAGCTTTGAATTTACCCTGGGTTGCAGGATCCTTATAGGGCTTCATTCAAAGGATGTGGACCATATCTCTGACCTTTTGTCATCTTGTGTCGGGGTCGAAATCTTCAACTTCATAAGTAACATCAGACAACTGTCTTACAATCTTAAAAGGTCCGAAGTAGCACCTGAGGTGTTTCTCAGAGAGACCAACCTTCCAAACAGGCAAACAGGAGTGAAGATCCAGACGAGGTCACCAGGGTAGTAGCCAACAGGTAGGTGGCTCTATTTATACCTTCGGCGATCGTTTTTTTGAGGCTGCAGCATGCAGAGTCGAGCTAACTGCCAAGCTTCCTCAGCTCTGGTTAACACCTGGGAGATGTAGTCATCATCCACATCATCAGGATGTAACGCAAACACAGTGTCAATCATCATAATCGCTTCACGACCACAAATCAAAAAATGGCATAAATCCTGTGGTGTCTTGTTTGGCAGTGTTGTAGGCAAACATCATGAAAGGTAGCACCTCACCCCCGTTGCTCTGCTCAGCATTGACAAACATTGATAGCATGTTGGCTAAGGTCTTATTAAGGCACTCAGTAAGCCTGTTAGTTTGCAGATGGTAGGCAGTCGTCATGTGATGAGTAATGCTGCACCAACAGTATCTCTGTCACAAGATTTGATTGAAAAACTTTCCCTCAATCCGTAATTAATGACCTTGGGGCACTATGTTTTAATACAATGCCTTCCACAATGAATTTGGCTATGTCGAATGCTTCAACTGTTTTTACAGCTTTTGTAATGGCATAGTGTGTCAGATAATCAGTGCAAACAATGACCCATCTGTTGTCACTAGCAGACATTGGAAATCATCTGAGGAGGTCAATCCAACATGCTGGAAAGGCGTTTTGGCTGCTGGAATTGGTATGAGTTCGCTAGGTGGTTTCTAAGGAACTGCCTTTCTCCCTTGGCACTCCCAACAGGGCGACACATAGTGACGTACACTTCTAAATAAACCTGATCAGATAAATCTCTTGTGGGTCCTATCATTGTTGTTGTTGTGGTCTTCAATCCTGGGACTGGTTTGATGCTATCCTATCCTGTGCAAACTTCTTCATCTCCCAGTACTTACTGCAACCTACATCCTTCTGAATATGCTTAGTGTATTCATCTCTTGGTCACCCTCTACAATTTTTACCCTCCACACTGCCCTCCAATGCTAAATTTGTGATCCCTTGATGCCTCAGAACAGGTCCTACCAACCGGTCCCTTCTTCTTGTCAAGTTGTGCCACAAACTCCTCTTCTCCCCAATTATATTCAATACTTCCTCATTAGTTATGTGATCTACCCATCTAATCTTCAGCATTCTTCTGTAACACCACATTTCAAAAGTTTCTATTCTCTTCTTGTCCAAATTATTTATTGTCCATGTTTCACTTCCATACATGGCTACACTCCATACAAATACTTTCAGAAATGACTTCCTGACACTTAAATCTATACTCGATGTTAACAAATTTCTCTTCTTCAGAAACACTTTCCTTGTCATTGCCAGTCTACATTTTATATCTTCTCTACTTTGACCATCATCAGTTATTTTGCTCCCCAAATAGCAAAACTCCTTTACTACTTAAAGTGTCTCATTTCCTAATCTAATTCCCTCAGCATCACCCGACTTAATTCGACTACATTCCATTATCCTCGTTTTGCTTTTATTGATGTTCATCTTATATCCTTCTTTCAAGACACTGTCCATTCCGTTCAATTGCTCTTTCTTCTCCATGGACTTTAATACCTACTCCAAATTTTTCTTTTGTTTCCTTTACTGCTTGCTCAATATACAGATTGAATAACATTGGGGAAAGGCTACAATCCTGGGTCACTCCCTTCCCAACCACTGCTTCCCTTTCATGCCCCTCGAGTCTTATAATTGCCATCTGGTTTCTGTACAAACCTTTTGCTCCCTGTATTTTACCCCTACCACATTCAGAATTTGAAAGAGAGTATTCCAGTCAACATTTTCAAAAGCTTTCTCTAAGTCTACAAATGCAGATTTGCCTTTCCTTAATCTTTCTTCTAAGATAAGTCGTAAGAACAGTATTGCCTCATGTGTTCCAATATTTCTACAGAATCCAAAATGATCTTCCCCGAGGTCAGCTTCTACTAGTTTTTCCATTCTTCTGTAAAGAATTCGTGTTAGTATTTTGCAGCCGTGACTTATTAAACTGATGGTTCGGTAATTCTCACATCTGTCAACACCTGCTTACTTTGGGATTGGAATTATTATATTCTTCTTGAAGTCTGAGGGTATTTCGCCTGTCTCATACATCTTCATCACCAGATGGTAGAGTTTTGACAGGACTGGGTCTTCCAAGGTCGTCAGTAGTTCTAACGGAATGTTGTCTACTCCTGGGGCCTTGTTTCGACTCAGGTCTTTCATTGCTCTGTCAAACTCTTCAGGCAGTTTCATATCTCTCATTTCATCTTCATCTACATTCTCTTCCATTTCCCTAATATTGTTCTCAAGTACATCGTCCTTGTATAGACCCTCTATATACTCCTTCCACCTTTCTTTCTTCCCTTCTTTGCTTAGAACTGGGTTTCCATCTGAGGTCTTGATATTCATACAAGTGGTTCTCTTTTTTCCAAAGGTCTCTTTAATTTTCCTGTAGGCTGTATCTATCTTACCCCTAGTGAGATAAGCATCTACATCCTTACATTTGTCCTGTAGCCATCCCTGCTTAGCCATTTTGCACTTCCTGTCAATCTCATTTTTGTGATGTTTGTATTCCTTTTTGCCTGCTTCGTTTACTGTATTTTTATATTTTCTCCTTTCATCAATTAAATTCAATATTTCTTCAGTTACCCAAGGATTTCTACTAGCCCTCATCTTTTTACGTACTTTATCCTCTGCTGCCTTCACTACTTAATCCCTCAGAGCTACCCATTCTTCTTCTGTATTTCTACTGTATTTCTTTCCCACATTCTAGTCAATTGTTCCCTTGTGCTCTCCCTGAAACTCTGTACAACCTCTGGCTTAGTCAGTTTATCCAGGTCCCAACTCCTTAAATTCCCACCTTACTGCAGTTTTAATCTACAGTTCATAACCAATAGATTGTGGTTAGAGTCTACATCTGCCCCTGGAAACGTCTTACAATTTAAAACCTGGTTTCTAAATCTCTGTCTTATTATATAATTTACCTGATACCTTTTAGTATCTCCAGGGTTCTTCCATGTATACAACCTTCTTGTTATAACCTTTAATCACCAATAATTGCGTGTGTATTTGACACTCTCTCTTAGAAACAATAGCTGATTACATGATAACAACTCAGTATCTCGTATTCATCTGCCATGTTGTGACATGCAGCCGGCGCCGTTCATAGCTAGGCGGCGCTCCCGCGCTCAGCCGATTTGCGGAGAGCCTCTATCGCCGTTTGTGCGTACTGTTGTGGCGGCACTGTTAAATGTCGTGGCACTGTCACAACACTTTTCCCCCCTTGGAAAAAAAAAACACTCACTTCCTTGGAGACATGGACAGTGCGGAGACATCCATGGCCTCTTGTGAGGCCCCGAGGAGATCCCGCGGAGAGACACGAGAGTATGGTCGAAAATGTCCAGGATGGAAGCTCGTGCGTGGAACGTGCCTCCTGGATGAGATGATGGGTGAAAACTCCGGAGCAGCATCCATAGGTGTCACGGACCTGGGAGTGTGCTCCAGCGAGATGGGTCCGGGAGAAGGCGGCGTCGCGACTGCGGCCGGTTCCGGCATACTCGGAAGCGGTAGCGACGTCGGCTGCATCAGCACGTACGGTAGATCGGCAGTGGCGACAGGACTGGCTTCTCAGGCTGGTGGAGGCGATGGAAGGGGCGGTGGCACCGGCGTGGCCACCACTCATGGGCGCATCTGGTCGTAATGGCCAACAACCGTGCCGTCGCCCGTACGTATTTCACAAAGCCGGCTGCCGCGAAGAGCCTTGACCACCCCTGGAAGCCATTTAGGGCGAGATCCATACCCTCGTGCCCACACGTCGGCGCCCACCGAGTATTTTCCCGCACTAGGGGACACAGCACAAGGCCTGACAGGGTGAAGCAAGTGCAGAAGAGTGCGCGGTTGGCGGCCATGCAAGAGTTCAACAGGGCTGCGATCACCCAGAGGCGTGAAGCGATAAGAACTCAGAAATCGCAGCAGAGCGTCATCTGTGGAAAAATCACTAAGGAATTTTTTCATTTGGCATTTGAAAGTGCGGACAAGGTGCTCGACCTCCCCATTCGATTGTGGATGGAAGGGCGGTGCTGTAACATGATGAATCTCTTGTCCAGTACAAAAATGACGGAAGGCCTGCGAAGAGAACTGAGGGCCGTTGTCCGTGACGATCGTGGATGGAAGACCTTCTACCGCAAAGATTTTGGACAAAGCCAGTGGCGTCGCCGCAGTGGTGGGTGACGGACATCTAACAACAAATGGAAACTTCGAGAAGGCGTCAATCAACAGTAGCCAATAAGTACCGAGGAAGGGGCCGGCAAAGTCAGTGTGCACCAGTTCCCATGGCTCTGCTGGATCAGGCCACGGAGAGGGCATTGTACGAGGTGCCGCCAGTTGTTGAGCACACTGACCACACGCAGCAACCATGTGGGTGATGTCCGCATCAATACCGGGCCAATAAACGTGCCTGCGGGCCAGGGACTTAGTCCGAGAAATACCCCAATGACCTTTATGTAACAGTTTGAGAACATCTTTGCGAAGAGAGGCTGGCAACACGACACGTGGAGATGCGCTATCCGTGGCCAGAAGAACAACACCATCACAAACAGACAGACGAAGGCGCAAGGCATGGTAGTTGCGAAGGGGATCCGATGCCCGGCCCTTGGTCCTGTCCGGCCAACCCCGTTGAACAAAACCGATCATCCAACGCAGGACCGGGTACCGCGCAGTGACTGACGCGACCTGTGAACCTGTAAGTGGAAAACCCTCGACCGCACGACGTTCTTCCTCATCAATGTGGAAACAGTGGAGTTCATCACGATCGAAAACCGGGTCGGGGCCCATCGGCAATCGTGACAATGCGTCAGCGTTGGCGCGCTGGGCCGTGGGGCGATAGTGAATCTCATAGTGAAAACGAGACAAGTATAAGGCCCAACTTTGCAGGCGGTGAGCTGCCTTATCCGGAAGCGACGCCAATGGGCTGAACAAAGAGACCAGCGAATTGTGGTCGGTGATGAGGTGAAACGTAGAACCATACAAAAAAACGCTTAACTTTTTTAGAGCATAAATGATAGCGAGCGCCTCCTTTTCCATTTGAGAGCAACGCCGTTGCGCCTCGTTGAGGGTCTTGGAAGCATAGGCGATGGGTCGTTCCGACCCATCCTCATACCGATGGGCGAGAACAGCCCCTAGGCCATACTGTGACGCGTCCGTCGCCAGAACCAAGTGCTGACCCGGACGGAATGTGGCAAGACAAGGTGCCGACTGCAAATGAGCCTTCAGGCGGACAAAAGCCTGCTCACACCCGTCGGACCAACAGAAAGGGACGTTTTTGCGTAACAGCTGATGCAGAGGATAAGCTACCGTCGCTGCAGATGGAATGAATTTGTGATAATAAGCAATCTTGCCTAGAAACGCCTGGAGTTCTTTGACCGTAGACGGCCAGGGTAGAGCGTTAATGGCCGCAACGTGCTGACGTAGAGGACGTATACCCTCATGGGACAAGTGGAAACCAAGATACACAATGGAGGGTTGGAAGAACTGTGACTTGTCCAGATTGCACCTCAACCCAGCCGAATGCAAAACCCGAAACAGTGAACGCAAATTACGAAGGTGCTCCTCAGTGGAGGCCCCCGTGACAACAATGTCATCCAAATAGTTTATGCAGCCGGGAACGGAAGCCGTGAGCTGTTCCAAAAACCGCTGTAAAATGGCCGGTGCACTAGCGACGCCAAATCGTAACCGCTGGTACTGATACAACCCACAAGGAGTGTTGATAACGAGAAATTCCTTGGAAGTAGCATCCAATGGCAACTGATGGTACGCCTCCGATAAATCAAGTTTGGAAAAGAACTGGCCCCCAGCGAGCTTGGTAAATAACTCCTCAGGACGTGGAAGAGGATAAGTGTCAATGAGGCTCTGAGCGTTGACAGTGGCTCTAAAGTCACCACATAATCGCAGACTCCAGTTTGGTTTAGAAACCACCATGATCGGTGATGCCCATTCGCTGGAGGTAACCGGAAGGAGAATCCCTGAAGCTGTTAACCTGTCTAGCTCAGCCTTGACAGGTGCATGCAACGCCACCGGAATAGGGCGTGTCCGGAAAAACTTAAGGCGAGCCGTAGATTTAAGAGTAATGTGGGCTTCAAAATCCTTGGCACAACCCAGACCAGCAGAGAACATGGACGAAAATTCAAAACACAATCCATCCAGCTGTTGATACGGAATATCCTCAGATATGAGGTGCACATCATCATCAATGGAGAACCCGAACAACTGGAAAGCATCATAACCGAACAGGTTTTCAGTGCCCGCATGATCCACCTCATAAAACGTGAGGGGCCGAACAACAGACTTGTAGGCAGTGGAAGCATCAAACTGGCCCATGATAGGATTTTTCTGTTTATTATAAGTCCTCAGATTTCGCCAAATACTTGCGAGAATTAATGAGAGTTACTGCAGAGCCAGTGTCCACTTGCATGCGGATGTCTTTATCCAGAACACGAACAGTACAAACAACTTATTTGTTTGAGAAAGCACACAGTGAACATCCATTTCCGACGCCTCGTCTTCATCGACAGGAACTTTAGGGGACTGACACACAGAAGCAATTTGACCTTTTTTCCTACATGAATTACACGTGGCCCAACGTTTTGGACAAGCTGCCCTGTCATGTTGTACGAAACAACGGGGGCAAGAAGGAAGTGCGGAACGAACTGGCTTCTGTGGTTGCTGGTTTCGCTGCGAGCGTTGCGGCCCAACGCGACGGGATTGGCAGTTGTAGGGCACGTTGCCGAACTTCTTTATCAGGAGCAAGCCGTAGAATAGCATCCCTAACCATTGAATCAGCTTAAGAATCATGATGAGCGTCCGTGAAATACTGACATTTCCTACTCAGGCCGTGTAGTTCCGCCGCCCAAGCCCGGTAAGATTGATGGGGCTGTTTACGACACCAGTAGAACGCCACGCGGGCGGCAACGACGTGGGTGTTTTTTCGGTAATAGTTAGACAATAAGTCACACATTTCTTGGAAGGACAGGGAGGCAGGTTCCCGCACAGGGGCTAACTGAGATAGCAGCTGATAGATCTGTGGGGAAATCCAAGATAGAAATAACGACTTACACATAGGAGCGTCGACAAGCCAAGAAGTGTTGCCGCAAACGCTTCTCATAATCCTCCCAGTCGTCGTAAGGAGGGAATGGAGGCGGAGAAGAGGAAGACAGACGATGAGTAAGCGTCGTCGACAACGCCTGAATCGCAGCCGTCAGCTGTGTTTGTTGAGCCTGAATAATAGTCGTCAGCTGTGTTTGTTGTTCAATGAGCGCTTGCATAAGCTGTTCCATGTCTGCTCCGTCACGAACACGCAAATCCATAGCGCAGAGAAAATATCCGACCTCGTCGCCAAAAAAGTGTTATAACCTTTAATCACCAATAATCCCGTGTGTATTCAACACTGTCTCTTAGAAACAATAGCTTATTACATGATAACAACTCAGTATCTCGTATTCGACTGCCGTACCGTGACATGCGGCCGGCGCTCCCGCGCTCAGCCAATTTGCGGAGCACCTCTATCGCCGTTTGCGCGTACTGTCGTGGCGGCACTGTTAAATGTCGTGGCACTGTCACAACACTTCTTTCATGATTCTTGAACCAAGTGTTAGCTATGATAAAGTTATGCTCTGTGCAAAATTTTACCAGACGGCTTCCTCTTTCATTCCTTACCCCCAATCAATATTTACCTACTATGTTTCCTTCTCTCCCTTTTCCTACTCTCAAATTCCAGTTACCCATGACTATTAAATTGTCATCTCCCTTCACTACCTGAATAATTTCTTTTATCTCTTAATACATTTCATCAATTTCTTCATCATCTGCAAAGCTAGTTTGCATATAAACTTGTACTACTGTAGTAGGCGTGGGTTTCGTGTCTATCTTGGCCACAATAATGCATTCACTATGCCGTTTGTAGTAGTTTACCCGCATTCCTAATTTTTTATTCATTATTAAACCTACTCCTGCACTACCCCTATTTGATTTTGTATTTATAACCCTGTATTCACCTGACCAAAAGTCTTGTTCCCCCTGCCACCAAACTTCACTAAATCCCACTATATCTAACTTTAACCTATCCATTTCCCTTTTTAAATTTTCTAACCTACCTGCTCGATTAAGGGATCTGACATTCCACGCTCCAGTCCGTAGAATGCCAGTTTTCTTTCTCCTGATAACGATGTCCTCTTGAGTAGTCCCTGCCCAGAGATCCAAATGGGGGACTATTTTACCTCCGGAATATTTTACCCAAGAGGATGCCATCATCATTTAACCATACAGTATAGTGCATACCCTAGGGAAAAATTACGGCTGTAGCTTTCCCTTGGTTTCAGCCGTTCCCAGTACCAGCACAGCAAGGCTGTTGGTTAGTGTTACAAGGCCAGATCAGTCAATCGTCCAGACTGTTGCCCTGCAACTACTGAAAAGGCTGATGCCCCTCTTCAGGAACTGCAAGTCTGGCTTCTCAACAGATACCCCTCCGTTCTGGATGCACCTACGGTACAGCTGTCTGTATCGCTGAGGCACACAAGCCTCCCCACCAACAGCAAGGCCCATGGTTCATGGGATGGGGAATCCTGTCATAGGTCTTAATAAATCCTAAATGTCCAGCCTCAGTTTTGTCATTGAATTTCTGTAGAAGATCTAAGCGCCTATGTTCAGGAATCACCAGTAGCCACCTCTTTCCAAACAGATCAAAGTTTTTCTTGCAAAGTAATCCATTAACTACCTTAAATTGTCCTTTCACACCCACTGACCAATTTAAGGCAAGCATAATTTGACATGTCTTGGCGTCGCCCTTCTGCTCAGCAGAGAGATCCTGAAGTGCAGCAAGACAGTCACTATCTTCATCAAAGTCTTGATGGTCCTGCACAGGGTTTCTTGAGAGACAGCCGGCATCTTGGTATTTTCTTCCACTTTTGTACACTATGGTAATGTCATCCTCTTGAAGACGTAGTGCCCACCTGGCGAGTCATCCTGTTGGATCCTTAAGACCTGTCAACCAACAAAGTGAATGAATGTCTGTAACAACTGTGAATGGCCTTCCATGGTGATACTGTCAAAACTTGCACATGGCCCAGATCACAGCAAGACATTCACTTTCTGTAGTTGAGTAGTTTCTCTTGACTTTTGTAAGTGTCCTAGAAGCATAGGCTATAACCTTCTCCATTCCATCCAAAATTTGCGCCAGAACAGCACTGATCCCATACCCACTGGCATCCGTGTGTAGTTCTGTAAGTGCTCTCTCATCTACATCTACATCTACATGACTACTCTGCAATTCACATTTAAGTGCTTGGCAGAGGGTTCATAGAACCACAATCATACTATCTCTCTACTATTCCACTCCCGAACAGCGAGCGGGAAAAACGAACACCCAAACCTTTCTGTTCGAGCTCTGATTTCTCTTATTTTATTTTGATGATCATTCCTACCTATGTAGGTTGGGCTCAACAAAATATTTTCGCATTCGGAAGAGAAAGTTAGTGACTGAAATTTCGTAAAAAGTGAAACGTCCCCTTAGAAAAATTTTACAAGACTGTGCTTAAACTGACACACAATAGTTTTTAGCGCAGCGCAATCTGACTTTCAATAATCCTTACAAGAGAATGGCCCTGACTAACATTAACCTATATGTTTCACAAATCACTTACCTCACAAAAAACTTCGTTACTCGAACTACTGCAATACAGCGCCACTACTGCCAGCTAACTAAAAGATTCAAACTACGGAAGTCACTAACTACTGATAGGCACAGTTAGCAAATGAAAGATTTTAATAGTCATAGTCATAATATATATATATCAGTTCATGACACCAATTCTTACAAATTTCAAAACTCCGCCATCTCTCTCCCCACGTCCACCACCGCTGGTGGCTCACCTCCAACTGCGCAACGCTACGCGCTGTTAGCATCCAGCTGCCGCTGCCCGACACTACAATGGCGAGTATTACAACAATGCCAACCAGCCACAGACTGCACACGGCACAGCCAGTGATTTTCATACAGAGCGCTACGTGGCGGCGGCGTTACCAATAAAAAAAACTTAAACAGCCTACTTACATAGCCCCCATGCTCCTCACAAAAAAATTTACAAATTGTTTTGGGCCGTGGCCAATACAGATTTGAAAATTTTTTTCAGAATTACAATAACAAAGAAATGAAATGCACACACTTATCGATACAATGTTGGTCAAAAGCTGAAATTTTCTCACAGTCCATAAAGACAGTCCTGATCATTCATCAAAGTAAAATTGCAGTGTTTTTCTCAAAGTCTGAGTAGTAAAAGAAAATGCACACAGAAGTAGTGGATTTCCATGCAGTCTGGAAGAAGTAGTGTTGTCCTGCCAACGGACATACAGTGCTGACTCTTGACATGCAGACAGGTAATGGGCCACAATAGAGCAAACCCACAGCAGAGTCAGTCGAAGTTTTAAAGAATATTGGTAGGTAGGTCGTCACAGAGTAGACCCATTGTAGTCCTGGTAGAGATTACGGTATTGGTGGGCCACCAGAGGTGCAGACCCAGTGCAGTCCTTGTAGAGTCCTTGTTGGAGGTGAGCCACCAGCGGTGGTGGACGTGGGGAGAGAGATGGCGGAGTTTTGAAATTTGTAAGAATTGGTGAGTCATCAAAGGTGTAGACCCACTTCAGTCCTTGTAGAGATTATGGTATTGGTGGGCCACCAGAGGTGCAGTCCCACTGCAGTCCTTGTAGAGATGTCTAGCAGCCATCTGTTGCGACTGTGCAGGTGCACAATCACCATCGAAGAGTCTTGCGAAGAATATAGCAAGTCCATAAACCACCACTTGTGCACTCACAAATTTTTTGAAATGTCCTTTCAACCAGCAATGCTGTTATCCAGTCCCTTACTGAATTATTAACACACGTGCAAACACTATCAGTCCCTACTTCTCACATATTGTCCATATACTATGACCAACAGAAATGTGTGCAGTGAAATGTAATTTACAAGTTACTTAATTTGATGAACTGGTGTCAATTACAATTTTATAACATAAGAATACAATAACAAAGGTACAAAATATATCATTAAAGAACATAACAATACAGATAACATTTGTAGTAGTACAGGCTTTACAAAAGAATCGAAATAGCAAATACATCAGTGTTACAAAATTTACGACATAAGTACATACATAAAAGATCAGAATAACTTTTGAAACATCAACTTCACACATGAGCATTAAAACAATACACAATAAATAATGTCTGAACATATTTGCAAAGAAAATAACATAGTATTTGAAAAATTCTACAACATAAATCTTATTGGCTAAACACATAAAGACAGGAAAAAGACAAATACACAAGGGTACATAAACACATAGAGGGAGAATACAAAAGGAAAGGACAGGGTTTGTTTTACTGCAGTATTTTGCATAGAGATCTCCCTTATTTCATCATTATTTCCAAAAAGTCCTATCTATACCTGCTTTCTGTACTTTTCTCATATAACCTCTCAGTGCATTTCTTCAAATCCATCGCAACTCATTCTCTTATATAGGCTACCCCCTCTTAAGCTAACTTAAATCTACTGAGCTCAGGTGCTTAACTAAGGGACGACGCAATGCAGCAGCACAAAACGATTAACACAAACAGCAATGAATAAAAAATGCAAGTAAGCATAGCAAGCAGCAATAAATGTAATAACTTATACCTAAACATGACAAACCCACAAGCAGAAAAAATAGTACACTAAAGACAACAATGCAGATAAGGGAAAGTTATAATCACATCTTAATGACTATGTAATTAAAGTGGTGCACCACAACTTATTCTATTAAATAAATTACCAAGTACTTGAAAAGAAAATTATGTATACAGTTACTGTTATTAGTCGCTTCTTATTGCTCTTTCCATTCCAAGACCTCCTTTTTCGAAGAATGTGGATCATAAAATAATTATTTAATAGATCTGTCGACAGAAAGTGTTCACATTAGCAAATGCATTTAATTTTATAAAACCAATGCTGCAACACAGCTGGAAAACAGATATCAAATGAAATAAGCAACTATGGACAAAGCATAAAAATATCATTCAATAGTCATGTGACATTTCATAAGTTAGTAGAAATTCTCTCAATTCTCGTAGAAAGACGCTTGTCATTATCAGATGTGCAGATGTAAGAAAGTATCTTTCCAAGTAATGAGCGTGTCGTTTTTGCGATGCTTTCTACAAAGGAATGTCAATAGCGAGGATAACGGCTTCCTTTTTTTTTTTTTTTTTTTTTTCACCTGTGCCTCTGACAGGCACACACTAATGGCTTTCTTTTGTCAGGTGGTTGTCGCGTAGCTGGGTGCCCACGACGCATTACGTGCAGGTGGACACTTAACTGTCTTGTCGAAATATTTACGACACCAGTTTCCGCTACAGTGGCAGTCTCATATAAAAAATATTTCATAGGTCAAGAATTTGCATTACACATCTGTAGAAACAAAATCCTATTGATATAACAGTGTCCAAAAAATTTTCGTCGGCATTGTAATACATTCACGCATTTACATACATTTCATAACTCTTAAAGTACGATTCTCGGTTTCCGACATCCCTTTTCACAAACCAGAGTCCCTAACCACTACTCATTATTCCTTACCTTATTCGTCGACACTTCTTCAATATTTCATCATGACAGATACATAGCATAATCAAATAACTCATATAGCATCAGCTTATTGATCATAAACATACCGCAACAGCATAATACACATAGTCATCGTAATAACAACATCATAACACCTCAGACAAATTCTCAAAATCGTCGTAGCTTCCTCCACTAATTTCAAAACCTAAAAAAAATCTCTGCTCATGTCAAAAGTGTCATCTACCTCAAACGTACTTTAAAAATCGTGATCCCATACCAAATATGTCATTCAAAGCTCTTATAGTATCACAATGGTTCCGAAAAAGTATGAACAGTTCACAAAGTACAGACAAAATACAATTTCGTAAGTATGAAGTTATCCAACTGTGTAATTACATAACCATCTGTCACTGATGTAGTAAAATAAATGTTTGTCTCTCTCAGTTAAATAACCAGATAGCTGTGTAATTTATGTGTTAGAGAAATATGGTACCGATGTGTAAAGTTGTATAAGCAAATACCATATTAGCTAGGGCTCCTTGTGCTTGCCGAACACATGGTACTCAAAGTAGGCGTGTACCCCCCTGAGGATTAATGTAATTATACCCTCAGGTGTTACAGATTACAGCAATGGAATGAAATGTATCACGGAAAACCTTTGGATCATTGTACTTCAAATATCTTTAAAAATAAGTGTTTTAAGTACAAAATTAATCACTCAAATACGTGTACTGTAGCGCTAAACTGTGCGTCTTGTAAGATAATCTCTGTGGAAGTGTCGTAGTTATCGTCCTCCGAAAGCTAAGTTCTGCAGAAGTCAATGTACTTACCTCATGATAAACAAAAGTGAAATGCTTTGCATATAGATATCGAAGTTACTACGCTTATTGCTGTGATGAAGTAAGTACTATACTGTAACGTATTGTTGTGCTACAGAAAAGGCTGTCTCATTGTAGCTATACCACAAAAGTTAATACTAAAACATGTTTTCATTTCCAGAAGAATTCAGAAAAACTGGGCAGATATAAAACAGATACACCGCAAAAGCACAATGTAAATTGTGTCACACATTAGTAGCGTCGTGATATAATCGTGTAGCTATCAAAGAAACCAAATTCTAAGTCATCTTTAATCTCACAGAAGGTACTTCAAATAAAGAATGTCTTTTCAACTAAACCAAAATGTTGCATTAAAACCTCATTAACAGTATATGTTCTAAGATGTAAGCCTTATAGTCGTTACGTAATAGTGCAACTAACAAGCAAGAATGTACAAATAACAACACTGTGTCGTCTGTTCATTATAACAATGCATTCGTAATTTCTGTTTAAAAATGTTCCCTAGGTTCTAGACTGGATAGTTAACTTCAAAACATTGTTGCATGTTAACAGTTTCTCAGTGTGACAAAGCATACTAGAAATGTGAAGTGAAAACTTTTGTGGCAAAGACAAAGTTAAAAAACAGATTATCTTTCAACAAATGGTTTTACATGTGAAATGTGGTGCAATCTTTTACCCTTCCTACTATGCAAAGCTCCAGCTTCAACAGAATTATCATGTGGTTACGACGGTAAGGAACACTGAAATTTTGCTCAAGGTTAGCTTAAGTTATTTTTCTCTGAGCCAGCCGGCGCAAGCGGCTGCCTGCGGTGCGAGTCATTGTCTGTCTCTTTGTTGGCGCGCGCCGTTATTGGGATTAGGAGACCTAACTTCTACAAATTCACCTTGACGAGAAGGCCCTGCCCTGTTTGAAGCTCGCCAGTTCTGATGCAATTCAGGTCTGTCGTTTTGTCGGTAGTTTCTGTAATTTCTTTCTTGTCGACTAAGTGGTGGAGAATTTCTCCCTGAATCGTAACTGCGCGCTGAACTGTTGCATCTGAAGTTATTCTGTCTCCCTTGATAGTAATTGTTTTGGCTCCTATATTGTCTGTTTCTACTATTGTCTCTGTTATAATCATTACTACGAAAATGCGATCTTTCTCTGTAGCTATTACTCTGCCAGTGGTTGTCATATGGGTGGTGTCTGTTTTGGTCACGATTTGCGTTGTAAGAATAGACTTATCATGTCCAGTTATTGTTTCTGTCGTCACGGAATTGTGACGGATGTGACCTGTAGTGATTGTTTTCCTGTTTTCGTATCCGGCTACGGTCTGTGTCAATTTCTAATTCTTGTAACAGTCCCAGAAAAGCTTCAATGTCGTCTTTGCATCGTCCTGCTAAAATAATCTGTCGTAAATGTTCAGGTAATTTGATTAAGCAAATGAGTTCTGAGGGGCTGTATGGGTTTGAAAGATACTGATTCTTATGTAACATGTCTTCGAAATATTTGACAAGACTGGAAAATTCAGATTGTTCTAAATGTTTCATCATTATGATGCTTTGTTTTACTCGGTCTTGTGTAGCCTGAGACCAATACGCTGAGAGAAAGGCATGATAAAATTCTCCTTCACTGTGACAATCGTGAATGACCGATCGCATTCTTACAGCTGGTTCATTCTCCAAGTAGCCACACATAAATTCTAATCTGTGTTCTAATGACCAGTCGGGAGGAAAACAATGAGAGAATTGATGGAGCCACGCTTGTGGATGAATGTCTTTGCCAGAATTCTTAAATGTTTTGAATTTACGTGTAGTAATGAACAGCTTATAGTCAAAATCATCATGTCGGCGAGTCGCATGTCGGTCATTGTTACGTCGTTTCGGCGGTTCCATCTCAAAATTCGGTGTACCTTGCCAATTTCTTTCATAATTTGCGAAGTGCCCTGTGTTATTATTTTGTGGCTGTTCCGTATTTCTATGTCCCTCTTCCCGTATTGGAGAGCGAGTGTCCTCTGAAATATGTAATTGTTGTATTACCTGTGTCAGCTGATCTTGTACTTCCCGGATTTCTCTTTGGTGTTGCGTACTAATTTGATTCAGACTTTGTTTGAATTTCCTAATTTGTTCGCACTCTTCTGTGTCATTAAAGACTACTTTTTTTGTGTCATTCAGATCATTATCTACCTTCGTAGATAAATTAGTGAACTGATCCGAAAGTTCGGCTACTTACTCCGATAGTGAACACATTTCCTCAGTGTGTTTTTCTGAACCAAGTTTCAGAGTATCCATTTGTGTTGAAATCGAATCTACTGTGTCCTTTAAGTTTTCCTGAGTTCTTGCAAGTTGCGTAACCGAATCGGTGGATGCAACTGAGTCCATTTTAGCTTGCAAGGTGTGATTTTCACGAACAACAGTTTGCAAATCTTTTATGGCTGCTTCGTGATTCTGTAATGCGTTTTCATGCCGCGAAAAAATAGGTTCAAAATGCTCACAAATTTGTGTTTTTACGTCATTACAGATGTTTTGACATTTCGATTCAATGTTATGTAACTCAGTAGTTAAATCTTCACGAGTTTGTTCAAGTGTGGTGTCTAACTTCCGAAGATTTTGTTCCATTGTGTCTAACTTTTGAAGCTTTTGCTGTGTTTGTCTCTGATTTTGTTCCATTGTGTCTAACTTTTGAAGCTTATGTCCCATTTGTTGCATTAATTGCAATAACAGTGCACTGGTGTCTGAAACATGTTCCTCAGTGCTTTTCAGCATTGCATTTGGACCGGCAATATTCGCAATTTGGAAAGCAGAAAATGTGTCTTGATTTCTTTGAGAAAACGGTGAGGACGCAAAATCTGAATCTACAGTATTTGCAAGATTGTGTCTTGTCATTTCGGAATCCTGAGGCGAGCTGTTGCCGACCGATCGATCGATAATGCTTCCCTGTTCACTAATTGTTTCACTGTCTACACCATTGTTTGCAGCCCGCTCCATTTCCATATGTACAATTACCAAATTACTACTTTGAACATTAGTGAATTCATTACATGGTGACGCTAACACACTGCTTTCGTCTTCACTGTCATTTCTCAGTTTACTTTGGAGCCTAGTGTTACGTTTTTCACACGCCATTATTGTCACAATTTTTCACACGACAACACAGAAAAACACAATTTGAAGAACAAAAATAAGAAAACACATTAACATAGCACTGAAAATAATAACTAGTTAATTTGCAAGCGCAGCTGCGAAATACTTCGCGCAAAAACTACATGCATGCCAAAACTGTTTTACTGTACAAAAATGAAAGACTGCAACTACAAAGGAAATTCTCTCTATGATTACGCGCTAGCAATAAACAAAGGCTACACTAACTACACAAACTACAAGCAAAAAATTCAGAAGATTCCAGTGAGGTATCCTCGGCTAAGGGTCGACCTATGAAACGTCCCCTTAGAAAAATTTTACAAGACTGTGCTTAAACTGACACACAATAGTTTTTAGCGCAGCGCAATCTGACTTTCAATAATCCCTACAAGAGAATGGCCCTGACTAACATTAACCTATATGTTTCACAAATCACTTACCTCACAAAAATCTTCGTTACTCGAACTACTGCAATACAGCGAGCGCCACTACTGCCAGCTAACTAAAAGATTCAAACTACGGAAGTCACTAACTACTGATAGGCACAGTTAGCAAATGAAAGATTTTAATAGAGAACAAACAATGTATTTACCTTTATAGTCATAATATATATATATCAGTTCATGACACCAATTCTTACAAATTTCAAAACTCCGCCATCTCCCTCCCCACGTCCACCACCGCTGGTGGCTCACCTCCAACTGCGCAACGCTACGCGCTGTTAGCATCCAGCTGCCGCTGCCCGACACTACAATGGCGAGTATTACAACAATGCCAACCAGCCACAGACTGAACACGGCACAGCCAGTGATTTTCATACAGAGCGCTACGTGGTGGCGGCGTTACCAATAAAAAAACTTAAACAGCCTACTTACAAAAGGTCTCGCCGCGACGAGAAACGTCTATGCTGTAATGACTTCCATCCAAACTCGTGTATCATATCTGCCACACTCTCTCCCTATAACGTGATAATACAAAACGAGCTGCCCTTTTTTGCACCCTTTCGATGCCCTCCGTCAATCCCACCTGGTAAGGATCCCACACCGCGCAGCAATATTCTAACAGAGGACGAACGAGTGTCGTGTAAGCTGTCTCTTTAGTGGACTTGTTGCATCTTCTAAGTGTCCTGCCAATGAAACGCAACCTTTGGCTCGCCTTCCCGACAATATTATCTATGTGGTCCTTCCAACTGAAGTTGTTCGTAATTTTAACACCCAGGTACTTAGTTGAATTGACAGCCTTGAGAATTGTACTATTTATCGAGTAATCGAATTCCAACGGATTTCGTTTGGAACTCATGTGGATCATCTCACACTTTTCGTTATTTAGCGTCAACTGCCACCTGACACACCATACAGCAATCTTTTCTAAATCGCTTTGCAGCTGATACTGGTCTTCGGATGACCTTACTAGACAGTAAATTACAGCATCATCTGCGAACAATCTAAGAGAACTGCTCAGATTGTCACCCAGGTCATTTATATAGATCAGGAACAGCAGAGGTCCCAGGACGCTTCCCTGGGGAACACCTGATATCACTTCAGTTTTACTCGATGATTTGCCGTCTATTACTACGAACTGCGACCTTCCTGACAGGAAATCACGAATCCAGTGGCACAACTGAAACGATACCCCATAGCTCTGCAGCTTGATTAGAAGTCGCCTGTGAGGAACGGTGTCAAAAGCTTTCCGGAAATCTAGAAATACGGAATCAACTTGAAATCCCCTGTCGATAGCAGCCATTACTTCGTGCGAATAAAGAGCTAGCTGCGTTGCACAAGAGCGATGTTTTCTGAAGTCATGCTGATTACGTGTCAATAGATCGTTCCCTTCGAGGTGATTCATAATGTTTGAATACAGTATATGCTCCAAAACCCTACTGCAAACCGACGTCAATGATATAGGTCT
This sequence comes from Schistocerca gregaria, assembly GCF_023897955.1. Taxonomy (NCBI): domain Eukaryota; kingdom Metazoa; phylum Arthropoda; class Insecta; order Orthoptera; family Acrididae; genus Schistocerca; species Schistocerca gregaria. Next base: position 862,303,650 of record NC_064922.1, read on the forward strand.
GTAGTTAAATGGATTACTCCTACTACCCTTCTTGAACACTAGTGCGACCTGCGCAATTTTCCAATCTGTAGGTACAGATCTATCGGTGAGCGAGCGGTTGTATATGAGTGCTAAGTAGGGAGCTATAGTATCGGCGTAATCTGAAAGGAACCTAATCGGTATACAATCTGGACCTGAAGACTTGCCGGTATCAAGCGATTTGAGTTGCTTCGCAACCCCTAAGGTATCTACTTCTAAGAAACTCATGCTAGCAAATGTTCGTGTTTCAAATTCTGGAATATTCCATTCGTCTTCTCTGGTGAAGGAATTTCGGAAAACTGCGCTCAATAACTCCGCTTTAGCGGCACAGTCGTCGATAACAGTACCATCGGCACTGCGCAGCGAAGGTATTGACTGCGTCTTGCCGCTTGTGTATTTTACATACGACCAGAATTTCTTCGGATTTTCTACCAAATTTCGAGACAATGTTTCGTTGTGGAACATATTGAAGGCATCTCGCATCGAAGTACGTGCCAAATTTCGCGCGTCTGTAAATTTTAGCCCATCTTCGGGATTTCGCGTTCTTCTGAACTACGCATGCTTTTTCCGTTGCCTCTGCAACAGCGTTCGGACCTTTCTTGTGTACCACGGGGGATCCGTTCCATCTCTTACCAATTTATGAGGTATGAATATCTCAATTGCTGTTGCTAATATATCTTTGAATTTGAGCCACATCTCGTCTACATTCGCATAGTCAGTTCGGAAGGAATGGAAATTATCTTTTAGGAAGGCTTCTAGTGACACTTTATCCGCTTTTTTAAATAAAATTATTTTGCGTTTGTTTCTGATGGATTTGGAAGAAATGGTATTGAGCCTAGCTACAACGACGTTGTGATCACTAATCCCTGTATCAGTCATGATGCTCTCTATCAGCTCTGGATTGTTACAATTCGCGTGGGTTCGTGGACTAACTGCTCGAAATAATTTTCGGAGAAAGCATTTAGGAAATCTCGGAAGACGTTGTCTGCCTACCACCGGTTTTGAACAAGTATTTTTGCCAACATACCGAGGGTAGGTTGAAGTCCCCAGCAACTATAACCGTATGAGTGGGGTATTTATTTGTTACGAGACTCAAACTTTCTCTGAACTGTTCCGCAACTGTATCATCGGAGTCTGGGGGTCGGTAGAAGGAGCCAATTATTAACTTAATTCGGCTGTTAAGTACAGCCTCCACCCATACCAATTCGCACGGAGTATCTACTTCGACTTCACTACAAGATAAACCACTACTGACAGACACAAACACTCCACCACCAATTCTGCCTAATCTATCTTTCCTGAACACCGTCTGAGACTTCGTAAAAATTTCTGCAGAACTTATTTCAGGCTTTAGCCAGCTTTCTGTACCTATAACGATATCAGCTTCTGTGCTTTCTATTAGCGGTTGAAACTCAGGGACTTTTCCAGCGCAACTACAACAATTTACAACTATAATTCCGACTGTTCCTTGATCCAAGCACGTCCTGTAATTGCCAAGCACCCTTTGACATTGCAGCCCATACCGCACTTTTCCGAGGCCTTCTAACCTAAAAAACCGCCCAGTCCACGCCACACAGCCTCCGCTACCCGTGTAGCCGCCAGCTGAGTGTAGTGAACTCCTGACCTATTCAGCGGAACCCGAAACCCCTCCACCCTACGGCGCAAGTCAAGGAATCTGCAGCCAATACGGTCACAAAACCGTCTGAGCCTCTGATTCAGACCCTCCACCCGGCTCTGCACCAAAGGTCCGCAGTCGGTTCTGTCAACGATGCTGCAGATGGTGAGCTCTGCCTTCATCTCGTAAGCAAGACCGGCAGCCTTCACCAAATCAGATAGCCGCTGGAATCCAGAGAGAATTTCCTCAGATCCAAAGCGACACACGTCATTAGTGCCGACATGTGCCACCACCTGCAGCTGGCTGCACCCTGTGCTCTTCATGGCATCCGGAAGGACCCTTTCCACATCAGGAATGACTCCTCCCGGAATGCACACGGAGTGCACACTGGATTTCTTCCCCTCCTTAGCCCCCATATCCCTAAGGGACCCCATTACGCGCCTAACATTGGAGCTCCCAACTACCAGTAAGCCCACCCTCTGCGATTGCCCGGACCTTGAAGGCTGAGAATGATCCTCTGACACAGGGCAGGCAGCTGCATCTGGCTCAGCCAGAGACAGTGCCTGAAACCGGTTTGTCAGACGCACCGGGGAGGCTTTCTGATCAGCCTCCGGGGACGCATTTCGCTGCCTGCCACGCCTTGGAACGACCTCCCAATCAACCACAGGCGAGGGCTCAGCCCCACTGCGGGCAGAAACTGGGGCAACCACAGCGGCAGACCGATCTGGGGACAGACGGGACGAGGTTGACATCCCCGTGATACCCAAGTCCGGCTCCCCACAGTGGTGCCCATTGGCAACAGCCTCAAGCTGCGCGACCGAAGTCAGCGCCGATTGCAGCTGTGAGCGAAGGGATGCCAAGTCAGCCCTCATCCGAACACAGCAATCGCAGTCCCTGTCCATTCTAATCTATGTTGAACAACAGTTACTGAAACACGAGTCCGTGTAGAGGGTCAGTCATCAGAGCTTTTCACAGCACATAGAAAGAATCTTGTTGAGCACAACCCCAGATAAATTTAGCATCAGCTTTTAACAACTCTTGGATTGGCCTGGCTTTGATACAAAAGTCTTTGATAAAACAACAGTAATGAGAACATAATCCAAGGAAGCTTCACACATCTCTAATATTTTTAGGAATAGAAAATTCCGTTATAAATCTCACCTTTTCTGGGTCTGGCTGAACACCTTTGTCTGACACAAGGTGTCACAGTATTTTAATTTCTTATGCTCCAAAGAGACACTTTCTTGGATTAAGTTCCAGTCCACCTAGTTGGAGACACTTAAGAATGGCCCTCAGTCTTTGTATGTGTTTATCAAATGTGTCTGAGAACACTATAATGTCATCTAAATAACAAAGACACATCGTCCACTTCACTTAACATAGAAGATTATCCACCATCCATTCAAAAGTTGCTGATGCATTACACAAACCAAAAAGCATTACCTTAAACTCATATAGGCTCTCAGGGGTGGTGATGCAGTTTTAGCACGCTCAACCTCATCTACATCGATTTGCCAGTATTCCATGTACATGTCCATGGTTGAGAAAAACTTAGCTTCCTTCAGACAATCTAGTGCATTGTCAGTTCGTGGAAGAGGGTAAACATCCTTTTTAGTTGTCTTATTAAGCCTCCTGTAATCAACACAAAAGCGCCAACTGCTGTCCTTCTTCCTAACAAGAACCACTGGTGGTGACCATTGGATGTATGAAGGCTGAATGATGTCATTTTTCTCCATTTTCTCTACCTCGTCACAAATCTAATCATGATGTCACTTTTATGATTTTCGATGAGGCAATTTCTCAGTTCTCGCTGGGAAAAATTTTTCCAAATAGTGAAAATGAAGTGCATAACAGTGAAACTTCCTCTGACTGTTTGCTCACTACGTTGTGAACATGAGAGCAGGAAACAGTTTGAAAAAGCAATGTAAATACTAGTGACACCTACAATTTGACACAACTCATGTGGCTAATACCCAACAATTTATACAGCAATTCACAAGACATCAGGAAAATATATGACAAAAGTTTGCACAGCAAAATCAGGCATTTAACAATTTCAAGAATAGTATTAATCAACAGTTCAGTGAGGTGAGCAAAACTATATGCAATGAATTATCTGACAAATTATCTGGTAAATTCACAGAGCTTGGTAAACAACTAAAACAAGAAATAACTACAGACATGTCACACAATATAAATACACTAATGGTAAAGGTAACATCTGTAAATTGTAAACTGAAATGACTTGCAGGTGAGTTGCAAAACTTTAGTGAAGCATATTCTCAAATTCAGGACATACAATCCCAGGTGGATGCGTCGGTAAAAAATGTGACGAACACAGTCAGCGAGCTGCAAGACGTGTACAAAAACCTAGCTACAGGAACACACAAGTTGAGTCTAAAAGTAGATCAGTTAAGTTTTAGAGTCAGAATTTACACAAAAAAAGAAAAAACCAGAGAGATAAGTTATGTGCAGATGTAAAGGAAATAACAGAAAAAGCTGAAGCCGGGATGCTGAATAAGGGCAGCACCCTTGCCGAAAAGGTAGTGTCAGAATGCAAAATTTATGTAGATACTGTAGAAGAAGCTCTAAAAGAGAAAGAAATCAACTTCTAGCTGAAATAGACACGGGTTTAAAGGAAGCAGAGGAAAGGTTATGAGGCAGTGTTGCCAAAACTACTGACATTCAAAAACAATGTATAACAGAAAACAAACCTAAGCGTTGAGAGATGTTAGACACCTTCACTGATTACCCACAATATGGGGTTAGCCCATCGAAGGAAAATAGTTAAGGTTGCACACTGCAACAACACTTGCTGGCAGTTGCACCTGCCAAGCAAGCACAGTTGCAATGTGCTACCCCACAAGGAAACATAAACATGCCTGTCACTGACAGTGTGGCGTGTTTGTCTAAACTTCTTGTGGATAAAAGATTACTTAGGCATCACCAATGTCCAATATTTACTTCTTGTTGGAATTGTGTGAACAATATATTTCATGTGAAATGGTGGCAAAATGCATCATGTGGAATATAATAGAACTCTCTGGTGCTATTGTATGCTCTAAGTTTTACGTAATTATGTAATTAAATGTTCCTTGGTTGTTGTGTTCAATGTATTTTATGTGGAAGTGCAAGTATAGATACTGGCACTAAATGTGTTTTACTCACTATTATTTACTCACCTGTGTCTACTGTAACAGGTTATGGGCCCAGCAATGCATTTGGAATAGGTATATATATAATATCCCCCAACAATGTCACTCACTTGGTCATTGGAACTAAGAAAATAAACATGAGTATATCATGAATAATCATCAATAAACGTAAAAAAATAATGGCTCCCTCATATGGATTTGCACTCCATCGGGCCACATACATCTCTATGAGTTAACTGTAAGACATCTATAGATCTACTTTTACTAGTCTTAAAAGGTAGTGTCGCTTGTTTTCCTTTTATGCATATCACAAAAGGGTCCTTGGTTACACTATAATTCTGTATTCCCTTCACCATATCTCTCATTAAAGACATACTCTATTTATGTGTCCAAGGCTGCAGTGCCATAAAAAACCATCGGCTGAGTATACTGAATGTCTAAAATTTCTATGTTTACTGTCATTGGTATCCAATTTAAAATATATTGCTGGAATTGATCTCTACATAAAACTCTTAAATATGAATATGAAGCAATCTACGGCAGATCCCAGTATATACTATAAAAGTGAAAGAGAACGGATAATAATAATGGCAAATCGGGTGGACAACTTCTTTATCCTGGCTGAAAACGAATGTCAATTGAGAATTTTTAAGAAACAGCCGCAAACTGAGTTTAAGTTGCATGATTTGGGGGAAGTTAAACGTTATTTAGGTATGCAGATTACTAAGGTTGAAGAGAGACAATAATAGAGAGTAAATAAATCATCATATACAGAAAAAAATCTTAAATAAATTTGGCATGAGTGGTTGTAATGGAAGTAGGAGTGAAGATAAATATAAATGAGATGGATGGGGAATGTGATAAGAATGTTTCATATTTAGAACCAGTAGGGAGTCTGTTATATTTGTCTCAAAACCCATGGCCTGACATTGCTTTTACCACTAATGCAGTGAGCAGATATTGCAGAGACCCAAAGGAAAAGCACTGGAAAGCTGTAAAAAGGATATTCCAATACCTAAGAGGAACAAATTAAAATACCATAGAGAAGGTAACACAAAACTAGAAGGCTACAGCAATGCAGACTGGAGGATTGAATTGGGAGATAGGCACTCCACTACTGGCTGCTGCTTTAAATTAATGGGAGGCCTTATTTCATGGTCCTGTGAAAAGCAAAAAACTGTTGCATTGAGTACAGTAGAGGCTGAGTATACGGTGCTGTCTTACACCACACAGGAAGCATTGTGGCTAAGAACATTAATAAGTGAAATAGAAGCCAATTTAATAGTGGAAACCATAATGATCTTCTGTGACAATAAAGGAACCAATACCTAGCTAAAAATGATTCCACTTGTGCTAGAACAAAACATATTGATATAAGGCATCATTTTATTTAGGACCACAGAGAGCAACAAAACATAACCCTGGAATACCTGCACACAGAAGACATGTTGGCTGATCTGCTGGCAAAACCCTTGGACAAAGAGATGTTTCAAAAGACTGTGGGACTATTTGGTTTATCTTGTGAAGACAAGTGTCAAATTATATGTACAAAGGGAGATGTTGGAATTGTGTGAACAATATATTTCATGTGAAATGTGGAATACAATAGACCTCTCTGGTGCTATTGTACACTCCGAGTTTTACGTATGTAATCAAATGATCCTTGGTTGTTGTGTTCAATATATTTTACTGGAAGTGCAAATATAGTTACTGGCACTAAATGTGTTTTACTCACTATTACTTATTCACCTGTGGTCTTTATCAGAGCATTTCGAAATGTTTCACCTCAAACCTGGACCAAAGCCCAGAAAATTAGATCTGTTGTTGGATACACAAAGGGTGACATTGTGCTATGGGCTACAGACATGGTGGAATGTTGCCACTATTATGAACAGTTTGAAAGAGCATTTCTGGATTACTATTGGCCTAACACCATACAAGAGAGACTCAGATGTGAAGTATTCACCCTAGCTCTGTTCAGTAGCAATTATGGAAGCTTAAGGAGCTATTTTGAAAAATATTTGAATGAAACCAGATACTGGACAAACCCAGTGTCTCAAGTAGACACGCTAAAAATTTTAAAGAGCCATCTTCCTGCCAACATTACGAAAAAACTCATTACGATCCCAGAACATGACATGGAATACTTTCTATCCATACTGGACTCAATAGATTTAATATACAAAAAGAGACCAGTACAACCCAAGCCTGTTAATATGCCGATAGCGACACATAGATTTACAGGCCAACAAGTAAACAGTGGATTTGTAGTACAACACAGATGGCAATGTTACCTCACACAGACATATGGTAATGGTAACAGTAATCACAATGGCAATGGAGAAAGCCATAAATACAAAGGTGGATGTAAAAGAAATGGGTAAAGATTTAGCAAAAACAGCTACAATGGTCAAGTGGCATATTGCTGGCCTGTACAATATGTACAGACAGTCACAAGCTACCTGCAATAATCAGCTGATCGCTTTGCAGGCAAACTTCAGCATACTGCTAGAATAGTTTGCTGATGAACATCTAGGAGCAGTAGATACCTAACCACACAATAGATGACACTATTTCTCAGATAAATTGAACAGACATTGTCAGTGTTTTAACACACAGCCTATTTGAGTTACACTAATTCCACTGTTAAATTATTGCACTATTACTCTACCTGATACAGACTTGCCGTCTGAAAATCGGCTGTGGACTGACTGTCTTGGGACCAAAAATCGGGGCTTTATATATCCTCATAATAATAGATATTGAAACTATATATTGTTTGATGTTTAAGTCACAGAAATTACAATTAAAACATAACTCATTCAATTAACTGAAACTATCAAAAAACTGCTTCTTTTTAACAGTCTCTTCTACCACAAAGTTTAGGCCAAATTATTTGTTTAAATAATGAAATTAACAGATATAGCTATACAAACAATACTTTTGACAATCCTGGTAATTATTTTGGAATTAATTAAGGGCTGGCTGGCTTCGCTAATATGTTTTTGAATAGAGCCAAATAAATACTTTAAGAGTCCAAGTGGTTCTTCTTACAAATGTTTACAGTTAGTATATAATTTATATTTGTTTATAAGTTGGCAGTAGATTCTAAGTCATGAAACAATTACTGATTTCACCCTATAACAGAAGTATTAATTAGAAATAGTCAAAATATAAATTAGCAAATTAATTACATACACAAAACTAAGCACAAAATCAGATCTGGTGGTATTTTTCTTACGACTGATGGTCAACCTTTCTCTCTTATGAAAATGCAGATTATACTCATGAATGTTAATGGTAATTAGTCAAAACTAAAAATAGAATGAATTTAGGAGGCAGATGTCAAAACAAAAGAGGAAGTAAAAGGATCCCAGCTTGCTTCATCACAATCCCCTTCCTTGTTCTGGCACTACACAGCCTCATTCTGCCAACACTCCCAGTCTTTTTCTTCTCTCCTTTCCCACAACCCCCCCTCCCCCACTCTGCCTTTCCCCTGCCCTCCATCTAACCTTCCAACTGCACCGAGCTGCCCTACCCTCTCTCCACTTCATCTCTGCATGGTCTCCAGCAGCATTTCAATGTCCGCCAGCCCTGCTTTAATATCCCTCCCCCTCCCCGCCCCAGCCTCCTCCTTAGCCCCACTCAGTTGCCACTCCCATCATGCAGTGTGGCTTCAGCTGGCAGAGACTGCAGTCATGCATGTGTCATTTGCATTTGTGTGAGTGTGTGTGCGTGTCTGTCATCTATTTTCAACAAAGGCCTTGTTGGCCAAAAGCTTATTTGTGACAGTTTTTTTGTTGTGTCTATCTGCGACTCAACATCTCCACTATATGGTGAGTAGCAACTTTCATTTTCATAATATTGTTACATTCCATCCTGGATTTCCCATAATTTGATTATTTGAAACTCATACAAGAGTATGGCTTTGCATCCTACATGTGTCTAGACTTAAGAATTTTGCTAACAATATCAATGACAGTGGCAACTGCAGAAGGATTTTTTTCAGATCTTAAACAGATTAAAACATACCTGATGTCAACAATGGGTGAGGCACATCTGTATGGGCTGGTAGTGGTATTGACTTAACATGTGCTAGCTGAATGTTTGGATTTCAACAAAGTCATACGGGAGTTCGTTCATACCGAAGCGAGAAGAATATCTGTATTATATGGTATGTGTGTAAACATATATTCGTGGTTAATTTTAAGTTTGATTTATTTATTTTTGCCATGTTTTTTTCATTCATTTACTTAATAAATACTTGCTGTAGTGTAGGCCAACATTTGGTTTTTGAATAGGTTGCCAAATGTTACCTGCCTGGGTAAACCCAGTAATGAATGTGCTATTTCACATACTATTGTCTGCTTACTTTTTTTGTTCCCTGAGACCCATGTTCTGCTCAGAACTCATCAATATAATTTGGAATGTTTCAAGCCTCTTGCAAAATTTTGCCAATGTATGCAATCTACCACTGTTCGACACAGTAGTGAATAGTTGTTCAGCGTGCAGTGAAGAAGTGTCCATTTGTCCCTTTGTCTTTGTGGTGTGCTATGAATATGTACCACTTGTGAAGATAAACATCTATTTAAATAGGTGCTTTCGTGAAACCTGTCATTCCTGTGCATCATTTATGGAACAGCAAGTAACTGGTAAGAAATGGAAACCATGAATGGTGGAAGTACTGCGAGACCTCTGTTTGCCTCTAGCCCCCCACCCCCTCATGTTACTTGTAGGTCCACTTCCTCCTTCTGATGGTTTTAGATACATTATCTCCATGATTGAGCAAGCCAGCAGACAGGTGGAAGCAGTTCCCTGACCGACCTTTTGGCCAACAGTTACACGAGCTTTTGCCAACACATGGCCACCCTGTTAAACTGCCTCTCCTCTATCATGACCGACCATGAGAGGCAATTTGAGTCACTACTTGTTTCCAAGCAGTGTGCCTTGTGCGATGCCAACAAATTCAATGCAACTGCATACCACCCTCAGATTAACAGATTGACTGAGTATTGGCACCACACTTTGAAAATAGCCCTGATGTGTCACACCAGATCCTGGTCTCAACCTCTTGCACTTCCAGCTGAGTTTGTCAAGGACTCTGGTGTGCTAGCTTCCAACACTAGGAGAGCACACCCTCTCTTACATCACCTACATATGCAACCCCCACCCCCACCCCTTTCCTCACACTCATTCTATGCCTCATTTGTTCATCCACAAAGGAACTCAGTCAGTGCAAGGTTGATATGCTACATGATGTGTTGGCTTTGCAACCCCTACTAGGGAGCACACAGAGTACATCATCATACAGATAATACAATGGACATTTATCTGAATGTCAAGTATCATTCAACAGAGTCAAAGCAGCATGGACACTCATCGATGACAACCCTCTGGCCCCAGTTCTGGATGACATTGTTCCTAGTTCCTCCTCCCACAAGTGTGTTGGTCTGATGCCCCCTACATGCAACTCACCAAATATACCCTCATATTCAAAGATTGCATGTGATGTGTCCTCCCCTAGTGCTCTTTCTCCCAAGTGCCCCAGTCTAGAGGTTATGATGACCCTCCCACCACGTGTGCCCACAGATACATGTCCAGTGTGTGAAGTGCTTTCTCCTCTGGTGCCTTCTTTGACATCATTGAGCCTGACTCCATGCAGTGTGGTCACCTTCTGTGTCAATGTTTTGTCATACTGCATCAAGGACCTCTCCTTCCAATTACACATGGCATGCTCTTCATGTTTTACATGCCACCACACGTGCTCTACGACCCAATTGCCTCAGCACACTCCTTTGTTCTTATCACCTTCAACTTGCTGCTGACAAGTCACTGCCACACTCCATGAGAAACAATTGTCATGTCTCACCTCAGGGCCAGCCATGACATGACTGGTCACGATGACGTTCCATAGTCTGACCAATCCCTGTCTCTCCTTGCCGTCTGCTGCACTGATGCTTCCCAACCTTCCCCGTGCTCCACACTGCTTGATGTGAGGGGTGGGGGTGGGGGGGGGGGTATCTCTGTGGCAACTCTTGATAGTCTCTGGAGCTGCTTGACTGGACCCTAGTCAGCTCCATCTTGTTCTCACATACTATTGGTTATGCTACTTGCATCGTTGTGTTATGTATAAAACCTAAACATTACAATCAAGAGATGAATCATTCTGTTCTCCACTGAGTATAGAATCCAATTTACCACAGATAAATTTGAGATACGAAAAATAATTTAAGTTTTTTGAAAAATTACAAGCATTGTTAAATACAAGTATTATAAAAAAAACCTATTAAGGCCTTTGTGGTCACTTGTCGACATGCTACCTGTTGGCTTCTATCTCAAGTTTGTAAGCTGACATTTGTTTGAAGATTTTTTCTGACACTTTGCCAGCCTGAGTGGCTGACATTGTGTTACTTTCACCCCCCAACACTGGTGATAGATTGGAGTCTAGTCCACGACTAGAGATTATACGTACCTGCTGCATCACAGCCTCAGGGCTTTTCCTTAGTCATCTTCACTGTGGTTCTCCCCTTGCTACATGCAATGGTCATTCACTGCAGGAGAAGAATCCAAGATAAAATTTACTTTGGTGGTATAAAAGGACCGACAACTACACTTTCTAGATGTGCTGGTTACCAGGAATGGTGAGAACTTGGGACACAGTGTGTACTGAAAATCGACACATGTGGACCGATACCTGCACAAACTGTCAAATCATCATCTGAGCCAGAAATGAGGGAATATTAATATGCTCATAAAGCACACAAAACAAACAGAATGTTTAAAATGTTTATTATCAGCATTTCACTGTATTTTAATACACCAAAAGTTGTTGAGCAAAATGTGCTGTTGTTTCGTCTTTCGATAGTTCAACTCTTATATTTTTTGTTAGTCACAGTTTGTGTGGCTACTGTTGTGCTTCTTTTTAACATGCATTGACATCATCTGCTGGTGTTCACTTGAAGATAACTGAAAGCATTTGTCAAAAATCTCCTGAGTATATGAGTAGAGGTCTTCCCATCAGTGTTTCATTGCAAATTTTGTAATGTTCTGTCCATGGCTTTGAGTTACTTTTTCTGTGCCATTGTGCATTCATTCCAGAAGATAATTTTAGCTTGCTTTAGAAGTTCACCCTGTCCAGATACTCTTGAGATTTTACATACCAGGAACTGTTCTTTGGCTACATTCAATGGTAATTTGGCTATATTCTACAGTAGTTGTAGTGTGGACTGGACCATTTGTCCTCCTTCCACAAGTGAGGCCGCAGTGCCGGATGATGACAGTGCAAGTGCGATGTGTTGTCTAGCATGTATTGCCATCAGCAACAGATTTATTAGAAACGTTTTCCCGGTGCCACCTGATGCACTCAAGTAAATAATTCCACCAGTGTTGTTGTCGATCCAGTCTGTGATAAAGTTGTAAATTTCTTTTTGATTGTCATTGAAAAGTGATTTGTTGTGAGCGATGTATTGAAGTGGTTCATTGGTGCTGTATCTTTCTTTCTTTGTAATTTTGAAGTTTAGTGGAGTGATAGCACCTTTTCATGGTGCTTGTATCCCAAGTTCTATTGAGGTCTGGTTGTTTATTGTAAACATTTATCTTCTATGTGAATGAGTGTTTCATTGAAGATGTTGATGCTGAATTGGATGGTCAATTAAGGATAAGCTTACTCTTTCTGAAGGAGTCCCACAGCTGTTTTGGATTCAGTGGGTTACATGTTGTTAGAATTATGAGAAATAAGTCTCTCATTTGTTCAGTGGAGGCTATGAGTAAGGCTTCTTGTCATGTTAACTCCCGGTGGTTGTCATTTTCCAGTAGTCGTAAGCATTGGCATGTTTCTCTGTACATCTGGCATAGGTAACAATCAACAGTTTTGAGACATGTGAAACTTGTTGGTCCCCATATTTTGTGTAGCAACATATTTTCATTGTTATATTAACATCTGCAGATAGAAACATTCAGTGTTGCACAGATGTATGGTGTATACTTGGCCTAGTGCACCAGTCTCCATGATTCCTGGATGATTTACTGGAATTTCTTGCTTTCATCAATGAAAGATTTTTCTTTTTGTATTCCACATATAATAAGTAGGAACACTGACATATAGTAACGTTTTTGTGAATTGTGGGTGAAAAGCTGTTAATGTTGTGTTGTGAGATGGTTCACTTGCAATTTTTCTGGCTGTGTCTTCTCTGAAGTAAACTCTTTGTCCATACTCCAAATGTACTGCTGGATGTTGCACAGATGGTTTGCATTTGTGTATGGGAAAACTGAAAATACGCTAATGTTGATGTATCTTCCCATTTGGTATGCTCATTCCTGGAACTTAAATGTGCTTCACACTCTTCATCTATTTCATTTTTTTGCTGTTCTTTTTGTTTTCACTGTTTTGCTTCAAAACTGGCAAGACCTCCTCCTCTTTTACATTTGAGCATTGTCTAAAATATAAATCAAATCAGCTTTTTACTAACAAATACATTAAGTGCACTTTTCAGGCTTTTTATTTTTGATTTATGTTCAGTCACTATATCACTGTGACTACTCACACTTCACTGTTTGTTTTTATTTACTCACTGCACTACTTTTTCATTTCTTTCCTTCATCACCGATTAGAAACTGATATTCGAACCCGCGATGGATCTTGCTCTATACACCCCTACCAATGGGTAGCCCCACCAGTGGCAAATTCCAGAGCATACCAAAACGGCTTTGAATGGTCCAGAATGTTCCAGAACATTCCGCAGCATTTGAGAATGTTCTGGAAAATCCCAAAATGTTATGGGATGTTCCCGAAAATTCTAGAATCATCCTGAACATTCCAGAGCATTCAAAATCATTGTGGCACATTCTGGAATGTCGTTGAATGCTCTTGAATGTTGTGGAATGTTCTTTAATTCTCTCGAATGTTCTAGAAATTTCTAGAGGGCGAAATTTCCCAGCCCTTATATCTTCAAAGTCACACCTGTCAGGTAAAAGAGGGACCTACTTTATGGATGGGGGCTAGAGGGCTACCACACTATATAACTCCCTTGATCATACTGGGACTCGTTTCTGAGTTTTAGCAAGACACACAAGGTACACATACTTTTATAATGTAAAAACATTGGTAAAAGTACATATTAGTAAGAGTACAATGCCAGTGGCTAGTACACTTAATAACAGCTATATATAGTTACTGAATACTTGTTTACACATATATATATGTATAAATGCTGAATTACAATTGTATATCAGTTACATACAGGTACATATTAATTATGAGCATTTACAGTTTCCAACTTCTTATGGTTACTTGAAGCAGTGATATTCATATACTTACATTCATGCTCATAAATTAAGAATAATGCTGATCTGATACGTTGGTGAAGCAACACTCTGGTGGGCAGTTTGCAGGTTTAAATCACCTCAGGGTATGACCATGTGGTGCATTTTACCTGTGGTCGTCGCACAGTGGCGCTGGCAGCAGTTTACATACGCAGAGGTGTGTTGGTGCATGTCAGAGTATGGTGCAGCGAGTAAGTGTGCAGACGTTTTCAGCCGTGCTAATGGTCACTGTGTGTTGAAAATGGCGCAAAACACACATTGATGACGTTATGAGGGGTAGAATACTAGGGTGACTGGAGGCTGGTCAAACACAGCAGGTCGTAGCACGGGCCCTCCGTGTGCTACAAAGTGTGATCTCAAGATTATGGCAACGATTCCAGCAGATAGGAAACGTGTCCAGGTGCTACAGTATGGGACGTCCACAGTGTAAAACACCACAAGAAGACCGATATCTCACCATCAGTGCCCGCAGATGGCCATGGAGTACTGCAGGTAGCCTTGCTCATGATCTTACCGCAACCACTGGAACAGTTGTCTCCAGACACACAGTCTACAGATGACTGAACAGACATGATTTATTTTCCTGGAGACCTGCAAGGTGCATTCCAATGACCCCTGGTCACAGGAGAGCCCGTAAGGCTGGGTGTCAAGAACACAGTACATGGTCATTGGAACAGTGGTCCCAGGTTATGTTCACGGATGAGTCCAGGTATACTCTGCACAGTGATTCTTGCTAGGTTTTCATCTGGCGTGATACCAACCCCTTAATGTCCTTGAAAGGGACCTGTATGGAGGTCGGGGTTTGATGGTGTGGGATGGGATTATGATTGGTGCACGTACACACCTGCATGTCTTTGACAGAGGAGCTGTAACAGGTCAGGTGTATTGGGATGTCATTTTCCACCAGTATGTCTGCCTTTTCAGGGGTGCAGTGGGTCCCACCTTCCTCCTGATGGATGATAACACATGGCCCCACCGAGTTGCCATCGTGGAGGAGTACCTTGAAACGGAAGATATCAGATGAATGGAATGGCCTGCCTGCCCTCCAGACCTAAACCCCATCAAGCACATCTGGGATGCTCTCGGTCAACGTATCGCTGCATGTCTTCAAACCCCTGTGACACTTCAGGAGCTCTGACAGGCACTGGTGCAAGAATAGGAGGCTATACCCAGCTGCTGCTTGACCACCTGATCCAGAGTATGCCAACCCATCGTGTGGCCTGTGTACAGGTGCATGGTGATCATATCCCATATTGATGTTGGGGTACATGAGCTGGAAACAGTGGCGTTTTGTAGCACATGTGCTTCAGGACAATTTGCTCAACTTATCACCAATACCGTGGACTTACAGATCTGTGCCGTGTGTGTTCCCTATGTGCCTATGCTATTAGCACCAGTTTTGTGTGGTGCCACACTGTGTGGCATCACATTCTGCAATTATCCTGAATTTATGAGGATGAATGTATTTACATGTATATAAATACATAAATCTAACTTTATGGTTATTATGTTCAATTTTACTGATTCATACCATTAACCAAAGAACATTTCTGACAATCTCTCTCCATGAATTCACCAACTGCATAAAGCTCTCAATCTTGCAGCAAAATTTCTAAAACTTTCTTGACTTGTGACTCTTCAAGCTTTCCTAGTGGAAGATGTCGGACAGTTGCTCCAAGGAAATGTGGAATTTGCACGTGATTAAGTGGAAAACCCATGAAGACTATTTCTTGAACTTGTTTAAGGGAGTCAAGTGAACTGTCTTTGGTAATTTGTTGAGAAATTTAAGGCTCATGTGTTTATGGCTGTGGTAGATGTGAATATGGAAAATCTATCATGTGCCTATTTCTTGTATTGTGCAAATGAACACTATTTCTTTGTTTAAGTTTGTTTAAGCTTTCTTTAGCATACAACTATAGATGTAAAGTCTGGGCAGTGTCATTATATGAAGTGTTCTGATTTCTGCAAGTCCCTTTGGGAGACAGACGTAGAATACATCTAATGGCTGTCTTCTACCCTTGAAAAATTTAAGCTGAGTCTGGTGCAAGTGTGAGTGGAAGAATGCATAATAAGAGTAAATTATCAGACTCTTACTGAAATTTTGTCTTAATTTATGTAAAAAACATAAAACGTTTGTTAGTTCACTTCTTATGTAATTTATTTGTCCACCCCATGACAATCTTTTATGAATCACAAGTCCAAGTTATTTCACATTCTTAGCCTCAGACTTCATTGCTCTGAGGCTGAAGTGAAGTTCTTCTGTTTTTGTTTTGTTAATGGCCAGACACCATTGATTGGTGATCTCAGTTATATCTCCAATGTAATTTTGAACACTTTGAAAGTTTTCACTTGTTGTCATCAGTGTGATGTTTTCAGCGTACAGCATGTTTTCATATGGTTTGTAGCTTGAGAAATCATTTATGTACACAAACAAGAAAACAGGTCCAAGAACCAACCACTGTGATGCACCACTTTTTATTTCCAACAACTGTGCTGCCTGATTATTTGCCTATACTAACTGTAGACTGTCAGCTAAGTTCTAAATATACTTAAAGATTTATTTCTAATGCCATAGTGGGCTAATTTTATCAATACACTCTCATGTGATACTGAGTTTTAGGCATTGCTCAGGTCTATAAGGGTAGGATGTGTACATTTCTCTTTTCAACACCCTACTATACAATATCTTACAGATTTCCTACTGTTTTTACTGACAACAGATTAGATCTAAAGCCAAACTGATTTGCATTCTGTAACCTGTTATTTTCAACATGTCACCCAGAAGCCTGCAGCAGTGTCACTCAAATGGATAAAGTCAGTTTCATGGTACCAACTGATGATCTACCAATGCAGCACTCCTGTCTGCTGTCACCAAATGGGGTGAGTGAGAACAATGAGCTGCACCTGGCAATAACACCTACACGACCAATGCCTTGCCAGTAAAACTTTCAAACTCCACAACTGCTGACACCAGTTTTTATGAGAGCCAAACATTCCTTGGTGGATACTAACTGAACTGATCAATAGCTCATCTTCCACTGTGGATAATACTTGCTCATACAGGTGGGCAAACGGACCGTTTCAACATACCTCATAAAATATCTATTCAATGCAGACAGATTCCAATATTTAAATTTGCATTTCATGTCGTTTCAACATCAATAAAATAGTATTTTACACTTACATATATATATGTGTTCAAATGATGAGTCTGAGATACATAATATCAATTTTAAACAGTGGAATATGTACAGTACTACGAAAGATGACAAGTTGAGTTGCAGACAGGCACAATGAAAAGACTGTTACACACTGATCTTTCAGCCAATAAAGAAAAGGAAACACACACAGTCACAAAAGCAAGCACACATAACGCATAGGTGACCACTCTCTCCAGCCACTGCAGCCAGAATGCAATGGTGTGTTGAGCAGAAGCAGCAATCGGGAATTGGGTGGGGAAAGAGAAGGGATAGCAGGCTGAAAGTGCTGGTGCAGCAAGAAAAGTCAGCACTGCTTGATGCAGTGTGCAGCAACTAGATGGTGGTCAGACAATGCTGACTGGTGTTTGAAGGCTGTGGGGGAGGAAAGGGAGGGGGAATGTGGCATGGAAAAGGAAAGCAGCAGTGGTGATGGCAGAGAGTGGAGCACAAAAAGGGTGGAAGCAAGATTGGGGAGGTGGTGGCTGGATGAAGGGGGCCAAAACTGTTCCGTGGAGAGTGTAGTGTGGGGACAAGAGGGTACCTTGGGTTGAGGCCAGGATGACTTTGGGAGCTGAGAATGCGTTATAAGGATAACTCCCATCTGCACAGTTCAGAGAAGCTTTTAGTGCAGGAGAAGATCCAGAGGCCCTGGTTTGTGAAGCAGCAGTTGAAATCATTCATATTATGTTCAGTTTGGTGGTGGCCTTTCACCCTGATAGATAGCTAGTTGGTAGTCATACCAATCTAAAAAATTGTGCAGTGATTGCAGCAGAGCTAGTATATGACATGGCGCCTTTCACAGGTGGACATGACTGTGACGGGGTAGGGTAAGCCTGTGACAGGACTGGAATACGATGCGCTGGATGGGAAAATTGGGCAGATATTGCACCTGGGTCTTGCAGAGAGATATGATTGCTGCAGCATGAAACTGTGATTGAGAGTGATGTTATGATGGACTAGTGTGTTGTGGAGGTTGAGAGAGCAACAGAATACCACTTTAAGAGGGGTGGGAAGGATCTTGGATAGAATGTCCATCATCTCAGAGCTTGATGATATATAATCAAAGACCTGAAGAAGAGGGGGTTCAGTCATTCAAGTTCAGGGTGGTATTAGGTTACAAAAGGTTTGCTCCTTTTTAGCTGGTTCCTGGAAGTGGTGGAATGAATGGGAGTGTGTGAGGATATGGCATGGGAAATCTGTTTGCAGAATAGGTCTAGGGGATAGTATGTGTTGGAGACCTTGAGCACACTGGGCAATGGAGTTTTTATCACTGCATATATGTCATTTCTGGTGTGGAAGAGACGGCAGCTGTGGAAATGCATTGCTGTTGGTGGTTGGTGGATTTAATGTGGACAGAGGTGTGGATGGAGCCATCAGAGAGGAAGTCGTCAATGTCCAGGAAGATTGTTGTTAAGCTTTACACCAAAATCCTTGGTCCTGTAGAAGTTTCAGTCCTATTCACAGCTGTCTCCTTCAACACCTACACCTGAATTTAACCACATTGAACATATTGAAGACCTACTTTCCTTCTCCCAATCCTTGCAATGGAAATACTTCTTTGCTGCCATTCCCCCCAATCAAAGCCTTCCAAACCCTAAAACTGAACCCTGCCTCTCTCAGTACATACCACCATGATCCTCCCACCTAACCACCTCATGGTCAGTTTCCGAGAATTCCTTACCTCCAACTCGGCCTCACCACTCTTCCCCAGGTCCATTCCTAAGAATGTCAACCTTTCAGCAGAAGAAAAGACAGCCATACACAGCCTCAAAACAGATCTTGACCTAACCATCCTACCTGCAGACAAAGGTCACACTGACTATTTGGCAGAAGGTCTTTGCCAATTTCCTGAGTTCTCCTACTACAAACTTTGCCAGAGTGAGCCAATTCCGGATGTCCAACATAATCTCCAATTCCTGCTTAAAGTCTTTAGACCCATCCCAGATTTCTCCCCTGAATCCATTTCTCTCACACACACCCACCAACTGCATATTCTCCAAAATCCACAAACTCTGAAAGAATTTTGGCTCTCATTGATCAACACTTGCAACCAACTGCCCAGAATCTAGACTCCCACATAAAATATACCAACAGCTTCCTTTCCTGTCTCTCCACCATCCCCATCCCTTTACTGCCTGGATCCCTATCCATCACTGTTGATGCCACTTCTCTATCCACCAACATCCCTCATGCCCACAGTTATGCTGCTCTTGAACACTGCCTCTCCCAGTGTCCTTCATACTCCAAGCCCACAACCTCATTCCTCACACATCTCACTAACTTTATCCTAACACATAAATACTTCTAATTTGAATGGAATGTTTGCAAAAACTCTGCAGCACATTATTGGGTACCTGTATGGCACGGTCCTAAGCCAGTCCATTTATGGGTCATCTGGAGGAAACCTTAGGAAGCCTCCCAAAATTGTGGTTCATGTTCATTAGCAATATATTCATGATCTGGATTTGGGGCCAGAACACTGTATCCTCTCAACTTGAGTAACTTGCTTCAGTTGTCTGAGACTGCAGACCAGTGTGCAAGTTGCATTTGTGTGTGTGTGTGTGTGTGTGTGTGTGTGTGTGTGTGTGTGTGAGTGTGTGTGAGGGAGAGAGAGAGAGAGAGAGAGAGAGAGAGAGAGAGAGAGAGAGAGAGAGAGAGAGAGAGAGAGCACCTTTCCTTCTCTAATACTGTTATGTCAAAGAAAAGATGCTCATGACAGAGAGTAGTCGATAAGGGGTTAGCCCCCCCCTCTGTTGGGAGGGGCTTTAAATTGTAGATGCTGATACCAGAGCTAATGACCCAGTGACTATATGGAATTCAGTAGCAGTCAGATGACCTTTCTGCTGATGTGGAGACAGGAGCTCCATAGGGTGGGCAATGTGGAAGAAACAGCTCCATGAAATCTAAGAACACAAAATGTCAAAGATAATAAATGTATTGTAAGTTGAATATCATATGTGTAATGTAAGTAGTACAGAGAGACAGTATAAGAGTTGGTAGCTGTCCCCATTTATTATATATTGAGTTGTAGTTTTGAAGATAATATAAGAAGGCAAAATGAATCTCACATCTTATTTATGTGATTGGAGTGAATGAGAATAAGAAGTTAATTTTCATCTATAAGTAGGCAAAATCTGAGCCAAGTTGAAGGACGAAGGCATAAGAATTCAAGACAGAAACCAGATGGCCCCTGATTAATAACATTTAACAGTGCCCTAATGTTCAGTAAGCAACATTCATTGTATATAAAAGGATCATTCAGGTAGCAACTTATTTAAGTGTTTGGTGCATGAGGTGAAGTATAATAAACCACCATACAGCCCAAGCCAACCTGAAACATTTCACATGGCAACCTTTCAGCTAAAAGACCGACTTCTTAAGTAATAGAAACCAGTACATTGTCCTCGATGGTGAGTGTTCATCGGAGGTGAGGGTATCATCTGGAGTGCCCCAGGGAAGTGCGGTAAGTCCACTGTTGTTTTCTATCTACATAAATGATCTTTTGGATAGGGTGGATAGCAATGTGCGGCTGTTTGCGGATGATGCTGTGGTGTATGGGAAGGTGTCGTAATCGAGTGACTGTAGAAGGATACAAGATGACTTGGACAGTATTTGTGATTGGTGTAAAGAATGGCAGCTAACTCTAAATATAGATAAATGTAAATTAATGCAGATGAATAGGAAAAAGAATCCCGTAATGTTTGAATACTCCATTAGTAGTGCAGCACTTGACACAGTCACATTGATTAAATATTTGGGCGTAACATTGCAGGGTGATATGAAGTGGGACAAGCATGTAATGGCAGTTGTGGGTGAGGCAGATAGTCGTCTCTGGTTCATTGGTAGAATTTTGGGAAGCTGTGGTTCATCTGTAAAGGAGACCACTTATAAAACACTAATACGACCTATTCTCAAGTACTGCTCGAGCGTTTGGGAGCCTATTAGGTTGGATTGAGGGAGGACATAGAAGCAATTCAGAGGCGGGCTGCTAGACTTATTACTGGTAGATTTGATCATCACACGAGTGTTACGGAAATGCTTTAGGAACTCGAGTGGGAGTCTCTGGAGGAAAGGAGGTGTTCTTTTCGTGAATCACTACTGAGGAAATTTAGAGAACCAGCATTTGAGGCTGACTGCAGTACAATTTTACTGCCACCAACTTACATTTTGCGGAAAGACCACAAAGATAAGATAAGAGAGATTAGGGCTCGTACAGAGGCATATAGGCAGTCATTTTTCCCTCATTCTGTTTGGGAGTGGAACAGGGAGAGAAGATGCTAGTTGTGTTATGAGGTACCCTCCGCCATGCACCATATGGTGGATTGCGGAGTATGTAGATGTAGATGAACTAAACCAAAAAAACTCAATCTCAAGAAAATTTTGTAAGAAAATTCCAAGAGAAAACACATTGCCAAGGGCAACAGGGATAAAACATGACATTCTATACAGCGCAGACATCAAACTGAATCAGAAATTAATAATAAAATTGAGTGAAAAACGGAGAAGAATTCCATTGGGAAGAAGTGAACCAGTATTCACCCGACCATAGCATGCAATCTATAATATTGCAGCACACATTCAGTCATTGGCAGATTGCAGCCTACATGCAGCTAATCAGCAGCATGCAGTTGTCCAGAGATTGCAGACCACATGTAACATGTTGGCAGCATGCAGCCTTGAACAACTAGCAGCCAATATGCATTCCATTGCTTACATGCAGTATAAAGTTAACAGTGAGATGCTGAGCTAGTGACCAGTTTAAAAAGTTTTATGGGCTGTGTGTGAAACAATAAGACAAGTGTAGAACACCATTAATTTCAAAATTAAAAACATCAGTATAAACAATAAACATGTTGAGACAAGTTATAAAATATTGTTTTATTGCTGTCATCACAAGAAAGATGATAACGGCAGGAGAAATAAATTAAGAAATAATTTTGAAAAAATTTGATGAACTTATTAAGTAGATGCAAATTCTTAATGAGGAAAATAATAAGAAGATACAAAATCAATTTAAAGAGATTAACAATGAAGTACAGTCATCCAAGGAGGAGGTACTTTATGGTAATAACAACAAATGGCTCTGAGCACTATGGGACCTAACTTCTGAGGTCATCAGTCCCCTGGAACTTAGAACTACTTAAACCTAACTAACCTAAGGACACCACACACACCCATGCCCGAGGCAGGATTCGAACCTGCGACTGTAGTGTCTAGAACCGCTCGGCCACTCTGGCCGGCATAATAACAACAGATTTGCCAGATTTGATAAGCTTGAGCATTTGGAAGAGCATTTAACAAATACACTAGATCATAAATTAAATGCTTTTAAAAACGAAATGCTGAAATGCTTCAACAATGTGACCTTGTATATAACGAAATTCACGAACATTAGGGTGATTCATACTGTTGTACAGAGTCTGCAAGAATTTGCAGTAAAGGAGAGTAAAATAGTAAAAGTTCAGATTTCAGATGCAAAACCATATTGAACTTTTAGAGAAAGTGAGTGAGAATGGAGATTTCATTTCTTCACATAATATCTTTATGGATTTGGAGGAAAAAGTACAGGCCCTAGTAGATCAAAAATTTCAAGAAATTGCACGAACTTTGAATAGTGTACAGATTTCTGGGGATGAAGTAACTCATCGAAATAATGAATTTAAATTATTGTGTTATAAGTTACCGTACCTAGCTAAAATGAGACAAGAAATCACATTAAGTCAGTGTAGAGGGAAATCTTTATATACAAAAATTAATTAATTAGAAAAATAGAATTAGGCAGTAGTGTGAACATATACAATCATTTCCCAAAGTTTAATACTTATTATGAGTTTTTTTGAGATCTTTACCTCAAAAATGGGAGGGTTCTCAGAAAATAGATTTTGCATTAAGTCACCTAGTAGGGGATGCTGCTGAGTAGGGGAATGCTCACTCAGAAGAATTTATTTGATGGAAGGATTTTCAAGAGAAATTTAGATGTAAATACTGGTCACAAATGGTACAAAAAACATTAACTTTTGAATTACTTGATGCAATGCACTACAATAGTTTGTCAGGTTTTAAAAAGTATATTGAGTGGAATCCGTTGTTGTTGTTGTCTTCAGTCCTGAGACTGGTTTAATGCAGCTCTCCATGCTACTATACATGGAATCTAACATGACCTAAATATTTAAATAAACCACTGGACAAAGTTCATTTAGCTGATGTACTAGTGAGATGGCTACCATGTTATGTACATAAAGAAATTTTGTGCTAGGATTGGACTGCTGTAAATTACGTGTTATCATTTGCAGAAAATGTAGATATCATGAGAAATGAAAAGAATAGTACAAATCAGGAAGTAACAGGTCATGAAAATACTGAGTTTAACCAAAAGTTCCAAAAGAAATGAGAAGTAAATTATTGCAAAGTGACTGAACATCTGGCAGGATAGTCAAAACAACAATAACGTGACTTAAGAAATGCAGAAACACAAATGTTTAATAATAATAATAATAATAATAATAATAATAATGTCAAGAAAGAAGAGGCTATAATTGTACAGCCCTTTACATTAACTCAAACAACTTTAGGGATGGAAGTAATACACAGGTTGGGCAAAATTGTTTCCCAAGTTGTGAATGATTATTAACAACCTGCCACATCTAACAACAGACCTATCACCCGTAGAAATAATCGACAAACCGTTTATAGGAGAACCTTTGTTAAAATTCTTTAGTTGGCCAAAACACACAACTTTGCCAATAGAAGAAATACGGCAACAAGAAACAAAAAACCTAATAGACAGTGTGGATCTACGAGTTCAACAGTACAATGAGCAAGCACAAGTACCACAGTTTAATGTTGGAGATCTAGTGTTAATCAATGATCATCATGTGAGCTCAAATATTATCAAAGAGGGTAGTAATTTTTTTCCTAAGTATGTTGGTTCCTACAGAGTTGAGGGAGTTCCCCATCCAAAAGCATTATTGCTAGTGGAGCTAATTATGGGATAAGAAAAAGGACTGGACAACATAGAGATGGTAAAGAGGTTTAAACAATGGAGTATCCAAGTGGAAGCCCAGTCAATCACTGTCTTTTACTCTGAACAATGTGAATGAGGTAATTTTTTTAACTTTTATAATTGATGGTTGTATTGTAGGTGTGTTTGTGTTCATTTTATAGAGAAGGTTTGAGTTTTTCAGACATTATGTCACAAAATCATACACAGTTAACATAGTGCTATTGTTTACTCTCTACAGGATTTGATAGCAGAATGTTGGACTCACCTTTTGGGGCCTGTTTGGGTGAATTTCGGATATCACCATTCTGCATCCTCTGGAATCTCTGTAAAGAACCCGGCAGGGAGTGTGTCCTGGGGTAAGGGGGTGGGAAGGAATTCTGTCTTTGGGGTCTATCATCTTTCTTTCTTTGGGTACAATGCTCTGATTCTATTTTTTCACTTTCTTAACCTCTCAACTTTGAGAACCAACCCTAAATTCCCTCTTTCCACATTCATACATTTCTAGCATTGAGACACTTCCCTGTTTTCCATGTCAACAGCAACATTTATCGCAAAGTGATTATAAAGTTTACTTCAATGAACTGCACTGCACCCCCCCCCCCCCTCCCCCCTCACCCCACTCCCCATACACACACAAAAGTGTACAATCATGTACATGATCTCAAGCAGATGTGGAAAACATCAGAGGAACAAAAATAGTTTTTCTTAGGAGTTAGCCTTGTCACTTTTTCGAGGGGAGAAGTAAAGGGGTCAAGTGTTAGAATAACCCAAAAATAACAGTCAAAAGGTAACATGTAGAAGGAAAATAGTTTTGGAGGAGAATAGCAATAGGAAGAACAGTCAGGCAGGAGAACTGTCTGGGGAAAATCAGGAGTCTGTATGAGTCTGGTGGGGAATGTAGAATTAGGGAAAAGAAAAACAGAATGGAGAAGTACTGGTGTACTCAAAATAATAGTAAAGAAGCTATGTGATGCACTTTATCAGACTTTATGGTTAAGTTACCCCAGAGAAGGGAACTTATACTAGGTTTGGGTGGACCCGAAAAAGGGAGTAGCCCAAACACGTTGTAGAAGTTTATGGGTAAGTTGCCACAGAGAAGTGAACTTACACCAGGTTTGGGTGCACACAAGAAAGAGAGGACCCAACTGCTCTATGGAAAGAGAGGTACATCACCTTAGCAAGGGTACAAAGTTAGAGGAAAGAGTACTTAACCCATGGAAGTGCAATGTTGAGAAATGTCTACGAGTATTATTATTTACACAAGGGTAGAGCTCTGGCTAAGGAAGCATTTACTCCAGACTGATTAAATAAAATTATTAAAGTTAAGTAATTTATCTTTTTCTGAGGACCCGATTTAGTCTCAGAGTGTTGTGATGTTTGATCCTAGAATTATAGATAATATTTATCTTCTTTAAGAAAGAAAGAGATTTTCCCGATACGCTATAATGAAATATGAGTTAATGGAAAAACCAAAGACTAGGAAATACTTATTGCAGTGATATAACTGAAAGTGATATTGAAGTTATCTTGTCTGTTTATGTAAGACTTGTATAATAATTAAAGTCAAATGTGGGGTCACGACATCTTTTCTCTTAGTGAAGGGATATCCAGTGATACATCTCATTCCATGAATGAGAGCTATCACGTCCTTAAACATACATGTCAAAGAAAAGATGTTCATGACAGAGAGTGAGCACCCACCCCACTGTTGGGAGCTCTTCTAAACTGTAGGTGCCGATACCAGAGCTAACAATCCAGTGACTGTTTGGAAGTGGGTAGAAGCCAGATGACC
This sequence comes from Schistocerca gregaria, assembly GCF_023897955.1. Taxonomy (NCBI): domain Eukaryota; kingdom Metazoa; phylum Arthropoda; class Insecta; order Orthoptera; family Acrididae; genus Schistocerca; species Schistocerca gregaria. The sequence continues at coordinate 862,329,754 of NC_064922.1, forward strand.
CCTTCTGCTTATATGGAGACAGGAGTTCGATAGAGTGGGCAATGCAAAAGGCACAACTCCATGAAATCTAAGATCACAAAATGTCAAAGATAATAAATGTATTGTAATTGTTGATTGTCAAATTGAATATCATATTTGTTATGTAAATAGTACAGAGAAAAAGCATGTGAATCAGTAGCTGTCTTTATTTATCATGTACTGAGCTGTAATTCTGAAGATAATACAACAAGGTGAATTGAATCTCACTTCTTATTTATGTGATGGAGTGAATGAGAAGTTAATTTTCATCAGCTTTATCTGCATCTGTGAGCAGGCAAAGTCTGAGCCAAGCTGGATGAAGAAGGCACAAGAATTCAGGACAGAGAGCAGGTGGTCCCTGATTAATAATATTTAATGGTGACCAAATATTCAGTAAGTAACATTCATTGTATATAAAAGGAGCATTTGGGTGGCAATGTATTTAAATGTTTGATGCATGAGGTGAAGTATAATAAACCACCACACAGCCAAAGCCAACCTGAAACACTACAGAGTCAAGTATTGTTATTTGGAGGTAATTACACTCTGCATTAAGATTATTTTTGCAAATTCAGACAAATTATCTTCTCAGGAGGTGTACTTTGGAATTTTATTAAAGTCATGTTAGATGTAAAACACTTTTTCTACAGCGTGTTGCAGTAACATTATTTTATGGACATTTCTTCATTTTTGGAATTAATTAATTTGTCTACATGTAAAATAAAATTAAATATTTATTACAACAACAATCATGCTTATGCTGCCCTGTAGAGGTTGGGGTGAATGTCCTCTGTAGCGGGCAGTGGAGCTTGTCTGCTAAGGAGTCTGGAAGGCCTTCAGCTCTCCACCCTGGGCGCAGACACAGAAGTGGAGTGGTACATACCACATGGATGTCTGGCATCCAGTCATAAAAGCAACACTGTTAGTTATTAAACAAGGGAAAGTCCAGGTTGGAATATCAACAGTATAAGGAAAAGGTAGAATGCAGCTCACAACAAAGATGACACATTGAGTTGCAGACAGGCACAACAAAAAGACACTTACATATTAGCTTTTGACCAAAGCCTTGATCAGAAAATGAAACACAGACACATAATCATTCACACAGACAAGAACACCTCATACACTTGTGACTGTCATCTCCTACAACTCATTTAATTTAAACAATACCATATCAAAATAATTATTAATGTTAATACAAGTTATGTATTATTCAACAATGCATGAATCTCTGCTTTTCTAATGTAGAAAATTAATGTCGCAGTACAGTACAATGTAGCTTCTTTGATAATTATATTTGGTGTATAATGGTCTGTGGTTACAATTGGAAGTCATAAGAGGCAGCGTATGTTAAGTGATGGTTGTGGTTATGGCTCCACTCAGTTAAGTCATGTTTTATATCTGTTCTGTGAAGTTATGGCATAGGCCTATGTACGTTGTCTGTTCTAACTGTTAAAAATATAAATCTAATTTGAAGAGATATGGGAATGAAATAATTACTATGTGATTAAGTGTGTGACATAGATTATCTTTGCATTAAAGGAAATGGTGTAATAAATCAGCAAGAACAAACAATTAGTATTCAGTCATTTACAAAGCAAAATCTGGACATCCATATTGCAAAGTTTTGACAAATGAAGTTTAGCCTGTGGACCACTAAAGCCAACTAGATGATAAGTGAAATCTGGTTTCGCAAGACAGAGCGGATCAGGTCATGGTTGTCGAGGGGGCTGTAATCAGTTACTTTTAGTTGGATGAAATGCACAAACTTTTATTTTCCTAAGAACCACTTAATTACACACTGCCTTAAAAGGATCAAATTAAAACAATATGGCTGAAGGCCTAGTTAAGAAAAATTGTGATATCTGATAACCACACCAAGAACAAGAATGGCTGACAGCCTGAACACAAGTTATAATAATTGCATTAGAGAATACATGTAGCTGAAGGCCTTACTAAAAAAAAAAAAAAAAAAAAAAAAAAAAAAAAAAAAAAAAAAAAATCACGTAAATACTTGGCTGGAGGCCACACACGAGACATTGAACAACTCAGGGCTTAGGGCCTGGATAAGAAGAATTTCAGATAGAGCAATTTTAAAAAAAATTGTTAAAAAAAATAATTTTCAAAATTTTAATTTAAGATTATCTTAAAAATATTTCATGTAAAAGCTCGGCTGAAGGCCACACACTGAACATTGAACAACTCAGGACTTAGTTCAGATAGAACAAACTTTGAAAATTTTAGTTATTAAACAAATCAATCTTCAAACTTTAATTTAAGTCAGCTGAAGGCCTTATCTTAAAATTAAAACAAACTAAATTAATAGATGGCTGAAGGCCTCACACAGCACTTCAGGCTAAAATGAAAATCACAATCTAAAACCAACAGAACAGTGGTGCTCAAAAGTGTTCTAAGGGTCAGACTGAGGTGGTAGCTCTAACGTGAGGTGAGGTGAGACAGGCAGCCAAGAGTAAGGTTAAATAATCAGATGGAAACCTGACCCAGAGACAGCTGAAAGACTGACCAACAACCTAATCAATTCCCTTCTGCCCAACCAACTGTATGACAAAGGAAAATATCAGCCAAGGACAAAGATACCAGCCACACTTCATCTTAAAAATTGGCCTCAAACAAACAACCAAGGCACAATAACCACTCTTCAGAAAAATATGAACAAACAATTAAAAGGCTGTCAAACTACACACCATGCTGGACAGCATCAACATGGTGAGGAAAAACAGACTGCTAGAAAACTATGCTAAAGACCAGGGCAGGTAACTGGGGCATTAACAGCCACAAGGCAGAAAATACTGCTGGTGCACTTCACTGATAAGTAACAACCAATTTAATAGTTAAAGACTATCAGGAAGATGGCTGCAAAATTTTGCCAACTCCAACAAACCATACGTTGCTGCTAGCCGGAATGGCCCAGGAAGCAGCAACTGACAATGAACGAAGAGATGTCACAGTAGTTGAGGTTTCATAACAGGTTAACTCACTCAACTTCAGGGTCCAGATTCGGTGGGCAATGAACTTCGTAGCTCTTGCAGCTACCGCCTCACAGTCTGACCACACTTGCTGACCACCAGTGGTCCCGGCCTGACCTCGCACCACGGAGACTTCCTCGCTGCTCTGTCCCAACTGACCAATCACCACACACACCAGCACATGGAAATATAGCAAATATAGCAGTCACACCAAAGATGGTACAGCAGTACTAGTATCAATAAGTGCTGCTGCTGCCTCTGACAGAGGCAAGTTAGCAACTTGTTATGGTAGTAACTCAGGGAAAAATAAGACGCCACTCAATTGCAACAAGCTCCCAAAGAACAAACAGGATCAACGCAAACTGGCCGCAGCTCAATAAGTAGAGATTAACATTTTACTTAACTACCACTCAATGAACTGTTTTTATTTTGCAGGACAGTGATGATTCTTGAAAGTGCATAATACATATTTTTGTTGCATATTGTCAATAACATCATTGTGACAGGTAGTTATAGCAGTCAACCACAAATGTTTTTTGGCAAAGGCATTGACCATATTGCCTCATGGTGGGATGTATGTTTTAACAGATATGGTGATTACATTTGGAATATTAAACAGTTTACTTAATTTTTGCCATGTATCTCATTTTCATTTGACTGCACCTTCTAGCTTATTCTTGTTCATGGCCCTGACATCTGTTCAATAAAATCTAGTCCACAAGCAACCATAAGAAAACAGTTTCTGTGCCATTTTCCACATGCTATGATTAGTTCTGACAATTTTCAGTACTAAGTAACCAAAGACATAAAAAAAATTGATGAAGAGAAACAACATGATTTTGTGGAGACAGCAGCTGTGCTTGACCTTAGCATCATTTCAGTTGACCTCTATAAGCGATGGCCAAACACAGATTTACTTTCTGTTACTGGTTGTACGATTTTTATCTGTTACTTACCACTTCCTTCATGTCTGAAAATCTTTGTTGATGTGAAACATGAGGAGTTGCACTGTATTGTTGAAATGGTGTATTCCCCTGTAACTGGCTGGGGAGGTCGAAGGAAGGCAATGGCACACCACCCGGAATAGGACCATGCTTAGTGAAGGGCTACAATGATTAAAGCAGCCTTCAGCTTGAAGATGTTTAATTTAATAAGGATCAACATCAAGCAGCATTTCCTGACTGCCTCCTTCATCCTCTGCCCCGTCTGACTGTCCCACTCACGAAATTGCCTTGTTTGCCTCCCTTACTCTGCAGTCTTTCCATTCACCTTTCTGTCAGCTCTCATCTTCCTCTTACTTTGTTTTCTGCATCTACATCTGCATCTACATCTACATGCACATGTACATCCTGCAGACCACACTGAAGTGCATTGCAGGGGGTATTTTCCACTGTACGATGTATTAGGTAACTTCTCCTGCAGTCTGCATACGGAGCACAGGAATAACGACTGCTTCAATGCCTCTGTGTATGCTGCAATTAGTCTAATCTCATCTCCCTGGTTCTTCAGGAGCAGTATATAGGGGGCTGTAGTAGTATGTTTCTAGATTACACACTTAACACTGGTACATGGAATTATATTAGTAGGCTTTTTCGGGTCAATTGGCATCGATTTTTGAGATACTGCCAGTTGTAATGTATGGATATTGATCCTGTATGTAACATGTCAAATCTAAACTTGCTTGTCTCTCAGGCTGTGGCAGCACAGACAACATGAGGACGGTCTGTGTTATGAGAGAGGTGTAATTTAGGTGTCTGCTGCAGGGGAACGAGGCAGTCCATTCTGAGCAAACATACTGAGCGGTGACAACCCAGGTGCAAGGACACCATCAGGTACTAGAGTATAACAACTGTGTAAATACTAATTTTGTGTTTGATAAAGGAAATATTCAAAATATCATGGTAACTGTATCAAACCAATGAGTACAGTTGAACTCGGGTTAAATTGCATGGGTGGAAACTGTGCTGTGAATGCAGACTAGGCAACATAGAGATATTTGACACTGATTTGAGCGTACAATCCAATGTTCATTTCAACCATGTATAATCTCAAGAGACCTTTCTAATCATTTTACTCTTTTGTTGGGGAACAAGCTTGCAGAAACAAAAGGAGTTTCATTAGGGTATGTATCATCAGGCTTGCGTTTAGGGATGTCAACAGTGTGATGTATGCACCTTGGGCATAAGTCTGTCCTCCAATGCTGTCATTAAAAATGTAGTCTGATGTCAATAAATTCAACAGAAAACTAATTAGAACAGCTTTATAATAACCGCTACAAGGGGATGTTTTACAAGTGACTTACTGCTGACAGGACATTTCAATTTTCAGATACAACCACAATGAAGAAGCGAAGGGTGGAGCAAACTTACAAGTGTTCACAAGTAAATCAACTGCTTAGACCATTAGCTATCCCCATAGCAAATAACTGAAAGATATATCGACTCATAAGTAACGTGATGAGAAATGGTGGCACTGTGTAAAAGATATGACTGCTACAAAGAACTGTTTAAGATCTACAGAGGCAAACATTACACAAAATAAAACCAAAAAAGAAGAGGCTGGAACACATGATAGAGAAACATAGATCAAGAAAATGCCATTTCACAGCACACAGCAGCCATCAGTAGCAAATGCTGCAGCTGAATAGTGAGAGCCACAGCTGTAAGCAAACAGGAAATCACTGCAAACTGTATTTAGAACTGCTGCTGTAAGCAAGTATTCAGAATTGTTGTCATAGGCTATAGGGAATTTTAAAAGGCATGTGATCAAATTTGATGTGATAGTTACTGTGTGTGCTGTAATATTTTGGCCAGGTATTTGTGAGGATCAGATAGTAAACAGGAAAATTTTTTCAAACTTGAGAACATTAAAAACGTTTTGTGTCATGCATCAGATGAAGGTAGGGTGCTGTCGATGTCCACATGAACATGGACAAAACAATGCCTAATAATCGGGGAAAGCCATGACAGGGGCATGTACGTGGTGCCCAGCCTTAGCAAACTGACATGCGAGGCAGATGCAGGCCCAGATCTTTCAGTCTCTCTGAATACCTGCCACATGAACCACTGTGTTACCAGAGCAGCAGAGGTGTGCACACTTGGATGTGTCAGATTGTGTAATCATTCGAATGTGGCCATACAAAAGGCTGCAGGTAGAAAGGAGCACGGTAAGTCAGTGGAAACATCGCACCAGATACTGCTGTCAGAGTCAAGAGTCAGGATTCGTTGAAGGTGGAAGCCAGAGTCAGAGACCTGACAGAGTCGGCTGAGTTCTGGATCATGCTCCTGGGTAGTGTTAAGTGCCCCACAGTCCAGTGACAAAGTGATGATGCAGGAGCACAATTCCAGCACACGACGTATGTCACTTTTACATTCTGAGAGGAACAACAGCTGCCGGAACTGACGTGGAGAGCACTGGTCAATGTCTTTCATAAGAGCAAACATTATAGGTTTGTGGTTGGTGAAGACCATGAAGTGACAGACCTCCATGATGGCCAAAAGTATTTGATAGCCTTATAGGTAACGAGGAGCTCTCTGCTCTGTTGTATGCACCTCAGCACTGCTGTGGGGAGAGAGCTTACTGGAGAAGAAGTGAGCAGCTGCCAAGCATCGCCCACGTGCTGTTGCAGCACAGTGCTGATGGCCATCTGGCTGGCATCAACCACAGTGGCAAGTGGGGACAGCGGTGCAGGTGGGAGAGCAGAGTGGCATATGCTGAGTCGCACTCGATGGCTGAGATACCATTTGCAATGTCTGAGGCACTGGCTTGTTGCTCGTTGTTTTGATGCCACAAATGGGACCAGTAAGTGGCTCCTGCATGACAATGACATTACTTTGATGGCGTCAGAAAAAGTTTAACACACCAAGGAAACAGCCGAGGTCCTCGAATGTCTTTGGGTGTGGGGACATGAGCCAGCAGTAGAAATGGTGTGCTCCACAAATTCCACCTTGCTGGTACAGAGCACGCATTTTTCTTTGTTGACATTGATACTGGCATCCTGGAGACATTCAAAAGTACTGCAGAGGTGATTGCAGTGTTCCTCTGGCATCGCAAAAAAAAACGAGTGTCTCATTCGGGTACGTGAAATAGTGAAGCAAACCTCGCAGGAAGCCGTCTGAAAACCACTGCCATGTCTGAGCAGCATTATGATGCTAAAGGTCATTAAGGTGCTCTCATAGACTCCAAATTGCATGATGAGGACTGTCATCTCGATTCCCTCTGGTGCAACTGGAATCTAGGCGAAAGCCTTGGCGCAATTGATCGTGCTGAAGATTGTAGTCCGAGCCAGAGCATTGTTGTAGCTGCATAGGAATGGTACCAATCAGAGATAGTGCGGGAGTTGAGCTTCTGATATTCCCCACATTGGCGCCGGGAGCTGTCCTTCTTGGCAAGGTGAAGGGTGGATGCCCACAGGCTCTTCGCCGGCGGCAAGCAGCTCATCGAACTCGGCCTCGGCGATCTTCAGTTTATGCGGTGTTAACGGGCGTGAGTGATAGAAGGTGGGCAGTCCAGGAGTGGTATCGATGTAACACACAGCACCTCCTAATGTGCACTGGATGGGTGTGTGAGAGCAGGGAACAGCACCAGAAGGTCAGCATATGGGTGAGAATATGTCACCTGCTTCACATTGAACAGAACAGCGAAGAGAGTGGTGCAATTTGCTGATCTCCCAGTGTTGTCAGTGAGGTACCAGCCCGCAACATCAGGGAGCAGGTGGTAGGGTCTGAAGAAATCCGCTCCAATAATGGAGTCAGTGATGTTGGTGACGGTGAAGGTCCAGGGTATGTCCCATTACAGGCCCAGATCGAAGACACAATGATGAATGCCAAACGTAGTCGTGGTGTAATTTATTTGCTGCCATCTGGAGAATGGCTGAGGCAGCACCAGCATTCCATAGGAGCTGCTGTGGGAAGACAGGCAACTCAGACAGCTGGTGCCTATGAGGAATGGTGTGGTGGAACACGCATCGCAGACGAACAGGTGGTGGGAGACCGAGCAACAGCCACCTAATCCTGGCAGTTGTTGGAGTTTGGGTGCCAAGAGCAGGGTGCTCTGCAGTTTGTGGTGTCCAGGCCAAACTGGTCACAATACCAGCAGAATGCTGTCACGAGTGGTGTCAGCAGGGCAACTGGAGCTGCGGCGTTGCTACTGATTGTTGCACTGTCTCCTCGGGCTGTGTGGACTGGGACGGTCAGAGTCGATTCGAGCCACAGTTACTTGCAGCACCGCCGTATCGGTGCTGAGGCAGGCGAGCACGTCATATGCTCCCCGCTGCCGAGTGCTGTGTTGCAGGCCAGTGGGGATGGGCGAGGCCGGTGACATCATTAGCCGTGCATCGAGCGGTGAAGGTGAGCACGTGACAGGGTGGCTAGCAAGGAGATATCCGTCTGAATGCAACAGGTGGGAGTTCCGTAGGCATGTGGTGATAGCTGTCACAGGCAGGGAGGCCAGCTTCTCGTGCATCCTGTCACCGAGGCTGGCAATGTCAGTGAGGGGAGGTCAGCGGGCTACGCCACTTCTGTCTGTATCGGGGCCGGGAAGCGGGCCAGCTAGATGTTATAAAGAAAGCTGTCGGAACCTTTTGTGGTTCTGTCAGATTTTGGAGATGGCACAGGAATTGAGAGGGTTGTACGTCCCTACAATGCTTTAGGGGAAGGCAGATTCAGATGTGCTCCATTTCGAAAGAGCTGAGTTGCGACACGAGGCAGCACAGGAGTGTGTCGTAGCGTTCGGTGCCTAAGGTTTACGAGATGATGTTACGGACTTCCATTGTGTACATCAGCTTGAGATGGCTGATCACTTCGGCAATCTTTGTGGCATCCTGGGTGATGCTGCAGCTGGTGAAGATAGTGTCCACCGAAGAAAACTGTAGGAGTGTGTCCTGCAGGTCAAAGGGCGGCAAATGAGCTGCAGAACAGCTGGATGGAGTGGTGGTAGCCTGCAGTGGATCAGACGGTGGCACTTCAAGGCCAGGAGAAGCGGTGGTGGCAGTGCTGGAGGGGCTGGGCTGTCACCAGTCACGTCACCACAAATTGTGTGTGGAAGTTGGCGTTGCAGAGTTCCAGTTCCGCGAGGCACACAGGGAGCTCAGCAGTAATGTCGTGCCACACTGGTGGAGCAGCTATGGGCATGTGGCAGTAGCCATTGGTCAGTAGGTTGCACAAGAGGTGGCAAAACTCTCATAAAGGAATGAGAGCATGGTGTGAAGCATACTAGCACCCATAGCACAAAAACAGAAGTTGCTGGGTGCACATATGTTGGAGCCGTAGCATGCACCTAATACTGTGAGGTGGCCAAAAACGTGCCAAAATAGAAAATGAAGACGACTGAGTTCATCATTGGGCCACCAGTGTAGGAAAGTTCCTTGCTTTATCTAAACAAATAATATGGTATAGGAAGTTTCCATGCTTATTGACCTAAGTAACAGGCAAAGTTACAAACATATAAAGGACAGGTCTGCACGAAGATGGAGTAACACAAATGATCTCAGAAAAAAAAATGTAAATTGTTCACTCACTCAAGATGCAAATGCACCATTCAGGTGCAGTGTGGTAGAAACAGAAGAGTCGGAGAAACGGCCCCAATGTCCACCGCATGATATCTGCACTTACAATATCTGCACTTAGACACGTGAGACAAAATTTATAGTCTGAATAGGAGCATGAAGTGAAAACACAACATCCTTGGTGATTGCATGCCAGGCATAAAGATGGCAGAGCACAGGTATCTTACAGTGTCACAAAAGCATCAGCATCATGCAGGCGTAGAGCAGCAACCAAAATGGACCCACTGAGGGATGGACAAAGAGTGGTTAGATTCAGTCAGCAGAAGCTAGGGACAACTAATGTTCCGAATATTAGTCAGCAACCACAGCGGTGAAGTGACCAGTTATATATCAAGTGCAACAGGCATGAACAGAAGTACTGCACGAGCAGTGGAACGCGCTGCCTTAGCAGATGTCCGTAGCGAGTTCTGTGTGCATGGATCTGCTAAGACAGCTGTGTGGCAAGAGGTCAGCACACCAGCTTCATTCCCAGGGTTGATCAGGATCCTTTGGTTTGGAACTGAGTGGACAGTTTCAACCAAAGGCTTCATCAACTCTCTGACAGTCTTGGCTGCTGATTTCTGGACCTTCATTATTGGGTAGGGAAATGTAGGATTCCCATTGGAAGGTCGTGGGTGCAGTATACAAAGGCAGTGGCTACTCTGATAGCAGAATACTTGTGGAGTGCACATGCAGGTTTTTTTAGGCAAGGCAGTAGTTTGATGTATACTGATGGACTCAAGTAAATCAATACACTGATAGGTAAATCAGACCATGTTCAGAGTAAACACACTTTGACTGTCAAAATTCTGTCAGAAAATTGTCGAAGTATTCAGGAAAAAGTTCCTGAAGTTATTGTCCTCCAGGAAAGTCCTCATACTCAAATTATTCTCAGGACTGAGAGCTGGCTGAAACCAAAAATAGAAAGCTCTGAGATATTTAGTGAGTCATGGAATGTAAATCAGAAAGACAGATTAGATGCCATAGGAGGGGAACTTTTCATTGCACTTGACAGGAATGATGTCTCTATCAAGGTCAAAACTGAGTCTGACAGAGAAGTCAACCATTTAATGTAATTGGATAGATAAATAATCTGCTCCCAAGCAGTGGCAGGAGAGGGTTGAAGGAATGACTTTCCTTCGTATCCCATCCGGTAAGTCTCCCATGACCCGGGCTTCTGGGTGACTTTACTGAAATGTACCCCTTTACTGTACCTCTCTTGTCCTTTTCCATCATCCCTCTTTTTTCTGTAACAGGTCTGAGTGAAACCAAGTTAATTGTTGAATATTTTTACCAGCCACCCAATTCCACTCTGACAGTTCTAGTCATTTAAGGAATGTCTATGGTCAGTTTCGACCAGACTGCGCAAATGATGACAGACAAAGTTCAGTAGAAGACTCGATTGTCTGTGAAAAAATCTCTGAATGAAGCACTCATACAGCAACTACCACCACCATACTTCAGAAAAAGATCTGGGCAAGAACCCAAAAAAAACCTTGTACTATGTAAAATTGGCAAGTGTGTCTAAGGCTCCCATCCAGTCACTCCCAGACCAGTCTGGTGTGGCAGTAGAAGACGGCAAAATGAAAGGTGAAGTTTTAAATTTCACATTTGAGAAATCATCCATGCAGGAGAATTGTACAAACATACTCGTGAAATGTGGCCTCTCACACATCAGACAAACAATTTGTACAATCCATGAAAGGTGTATGGAATACTGCAGGTACACCTGCCTCTTTCAGCCAAATAAATCGGCTTTGGCAGAACACAGTATTGATACTGGTCACTCTACTTTGTACAAGAAAGTCAAAATTGTAGCATCTACATCCTCTTTCTGGGAGTCAGTGGTAAAAGAAGCAATGAACTTAACTAACAGAAATAGCAACTTCAGCTTAAATAAGTCATTGAATCTGGCACTTCCTGAAATAAACTTACAGTCCAACTCAGAGCAATTCATAGACATCTCAGAGTGGATTGACCACACAGCCACAGATTAATTCAAGCACATTGTACTTTTTTGCTCCCAGTCAGTGTTTCTGTCAGTCGTGTATCTGTGGCTGCAAGCACAGTGGCACGATCACTGAGTTTAAAAGCATGTGGCGACTGTTAGAACATCAGGCTTTTGGCTAACTCTGAAGTTGGCTGAATGATACACAGCCAAAATATTAGAAGAAGAAGCTGAATTTATGTGGCTGCACCCCCAAGATTTAATGGAACAAATATACCATTGTTTACCATCACACAGAGTCCCATATGGACGACATAGTAGTAGCCATCCCTGGCACAGAGAAACAACTGAAAGAGTTGAAAACAAAGAAGTCACCAGGTCTGGATGAAATCCCAGTTTGGTTTTACAAAGAGTGCTCTACACCACTGGCCCCTTAATTAACTTTCATTTACTGCAAATCTGTCACTCAGTGCAAAGTCCCAAGTGGCTGGAAAGAAATGCAGGTGACTCCTGTATATAAGTAGAGTAAAAGAATGGACCTGCAAAATTACAGATGTATATACTAAGATTCATGTGGTGCAGACTTCTTGAACATATTTTCAGTTTGAGTATGATAAATTTCCTAGAGATCAAAAAATTTATGGCCACAAATCAGTGTGGTTTTAGAAAGCATTACTCACGTGAAATTCAGTTTGCCCTCTTCTCGCGTGATATCTGAAAACTATGTATGAAGGGCAACAGGCAGATTTCATATTTCCAGATTTCTGAAAAGCATTTGACACATTGTCCCACCGCAGATTGTTAACAAAGATGTGAGCACATGGCACAGGTTTCCAGCCAGGGAACTGTGATTGGACCACTATCAGTTTCTATATACACAGAATATTTAGTGGACTGGGTGGATAGCAATCTGTGGCTCATTTGCTGATGACGCTGTTATGTATCGGACGGTTTTGTTGTTAAAGGACTGTGGTGGACTAGAAGATGACTTGGACAAAATTTTTAATTTTGTGTGATGAATGACAGCTAGCTCTAAATGTAGAAAAATGTAAGTTAATGTCAACGAATAGGAAAAATAAACCTACAATGTTTGGATACAGCATTAGTAGTGTCCTGCTTGACAGATAAATTAAATAACTAGGCATAATGTTACAGAGTTATATGAAATGGAATGTGCATGTAAGGGTTCGAGTAGGGAAGGCAAATCGAAGTAATTCAGAGGTGGGTTGCAACATTTGTTACTGATAGGTTCAAACAACATATAACTATTACAGAGATGCTTCAGGAATTCAAATAGCAATTGCTGGAGGGAAGGTGACATTCTTTTTGAGGAACAATACTGAGAAAATTGAGAGAACTGGTATTTGAAGCTGACTGCAGAATGATGCTACTGCAATTGACATACATTACGCATAAGGACCATGAAGATAATACATGAGAAATTAGGGCCCATGTGGATGCAGTTGCTTTTCCTTTGCTGTATTTATGAATGGAATTCAAAGCAAAATGAGTAGTAATGGTACAGGGTATCCCCTGTCATGCAATGTATAGTGGCTTGTGGAGTATGTATGTAGATGTAGAAGATTAGAAAACCAATTTTTCACTTAGTTACTTCATATGGGATGCAGCAAAATGGGGAATGGCTCATTCAGAAGATTTTAGGTCAGTGGATGATTTTCAAGAAAAATTCAAGAGGAAATACTCATCTTCCAGCAAACAAGAAAAGTTCCAGGATGAAATGTTCACTCTGCAGTGGAGTGAGTGCTGATATGGAAACAGGGCAGATTAAAACTGTGTGCCAGACTGAGACTTGAACTCGGAACCCTACCAAGATTCACAGGAGAGCTTCTGTGAAGTTTGGAAGGTAGGAGATGCAGTACTGGCAGAACTGAAGCTGTGAGGATGGGTCAGGAGTTGTGCTTGGGTAGCTCAGTCAGTAGAGCACCTGCCCACAAATGGCAAAGGTGCCGAGTTTAAGTCTCAGTCTGGCACACAGTTTTAATCTGCCAGGAAGTTTCACAAGAAAAGTTTATTTTAGAATTATTAAACCCAAAATATTATAATAGTTCTTGAGATAGTTGTAAGAAGTACGTTGAATCTACTTAAATATTTAGACAATTGAATAGAACAATCAAGTCTTGTGAAGCTATTATTATGTTTGTTACCTCTTTATGTAAGACAGGAAATTCTCTATAGAGGATGGACAACCATCACTGACTTGCTAATCTTCATTGAAGGGTTAGACACCTCAAATAAAGAATGTAATAAAGTTGTCCAGGGAGGAAACCAGGGCAATAACAAAATGAAAGGTAAACACTTTCCAAATCATTATGTCATGTTAGTAAGCAAGGCAACAATCAAAGTCATTCATGGAGTCAGAGAATGAACAACTCGCAGTCAAAAGAATTTGTAGAAAATTCAGCCAACAATAGGATGGATGATGCAGTAACTATAAATATGTCTGTGGGGAATAATGGGGTACTTAAAAAAAATTATTCTGTTATTATAACAGAAAATGTGGAATGTCCTGGGACAGGAGCCAGGATTCAGGACATGACAGTACCATCATAGGCCCATAAAAAGAAAGTTCCATACCTTTTACACTTAGAACACCTATGAGAGAGTGGTTGCTTGATGATAGTCAGGAAATCGCAGGAAGACAGCCAAAACCGATAATAGTTGGGGAAATATATAGGAAGGAAATAGATAGTTCCATAGACTCAGATAGTGAAATTTTCCTGATCTCACAAGATTTCTCACACACAATAAGAACTAATGACCTGTGCCCTACACTAACTTTTATGGGTGTATATACAGGGTCTACATGAAGTACAGGAACACTTTCAATTATTTATTGCACAAGAACTAAACACTGTACAGATGTCATACATACTGCATTTTGAAGAGAAACTCTGAAAGGTTTTTTTTTTTTTTTTTGCAAACATTCCATATGCGAACCTTGAGTGACCTGGCAGCCGTCAATACAGTAATCGAATTCTTGTCATACCTGTCCCAGCATGACATCATCGACTGTGGCAGTCACTTCCTGTATTCTTTCCCAGAGCTCTGCTGCATCATGTGGTAGAGGCAGTACATACACCAGATCTTTAATGTGTCCTGACAGAAAAAAGTCACACGGAGTGAGATCTGAAACAGTTGTCCCCTTCTGTAGCACAGCCAATCCATCAATGTGATAGCTCCATGTGCAAGTAACCATAAACTTCACAATGAAAATGGGGTGGAGCCCCATCCTACTGAAAGATGAACGGAGAGTCTGATTGCATTTGAGGCATTAGCCATTGCTGCAACATGTTGAAGCAGGAATATCTAGTGACAGTGCTCTCGGCAAAGAAGAATGGCCTGTACAGTTTTCAACTAGAAAAGGCACAAAAAACATTTACCTTTGGGAAATCATGTTCAAAATCAATTCATTTGTGTGGATGCTTTGTACCCCAAATTCACCAATTATGCCTGTTCACTTTCCCATTATTGTGAAAAGTGGCTTCATCACTAAAAATTAAGTGATCAACAATGCCATCCCCATCTTCATTCAATTGTTGCAACTGCGAACAAAACTCAAAGCACTTGTCTTTGTGACTGTCAGTGAGCTTCCGCACTAGCTCCAATTTGAATGGTTTCATAGACAGCTTCTGTTGCAGAACTTTCGACACTGTCATTGGAGCCATTTTGAGTTCACAGGATGCATGACACACCAATTTCTTGGGACTCCTTATGAATGTCTCTCATTCGTGCTCCACATTCATTTCACTCACACTGGAACATTCACTTCTCTTTGCCAGACACAAGCAACCCGTCGTAACAAATTCATTGTGCCAGTGGTAAATGGCCTTCCTTGTTGGTGGTTTCTTACAGTACTTGGTTCTAAACATCCACTGAACAGCTCTAGCGCACTTGTTTTTGTTGAACTCCAGTGCACAGAAAGCTCGATCCACACCTGAACTCGCCATGTTTGCAACTTGAACTGACTATTGGCTAATTACCGAACTACACTGTGGTGGTATACATGGAAAAAAAAAAAAAAAAAAAAAAACTTTCCGGGTGTCTCTTCAAAATGATATATGTATGATATCTGTACAATGTTTGGTTCTAGTGCGATAAATAACTGAAAGTGTTCCTGAACTTTAAGTACACCCTGTATATCATAGGAATTACTGGAAGTAAAGGCAAGTTAATTAAACAAGAAACATGCCTTCCTATGAGTATAGGAAATTTTCAGTTTATGCAGACTTCCCTAATAGTAACTAATGATAATTTACAAGTGTTATTTGGGGTAGATTGGCTAGTGAAGTATAAAGTAACTTAAGATTTTGATCCATAATTGTTGTTTTGGTAAACTGATGATTATGAGGAAGTGGTACCATTTAAGATGAATCTGGTACTAGATAAACAAAATGTATCCATGAACAATATATGCTTAATTGCAAAGGTGAAACTGCTAAGCAAGGAAGATATGCACATCAATAACAATCAAATATATAGTACAGCTTTTGAATCTATCCACTTAGGGAAGAATTACACAATATTCAATGGTAATATAGATCATTATTCTCAGATGAACCAAGAGTAACAGGAGACTATATTTGTGAGCTAAAAATAAACGGTGAAAATCCCTTCTTTTGTGAACCCTATCCAGTACCTTTAAGTTTACAACCTGCGGTGCAAGAGAAAATAAATAAAATAATAGAAAATCAAATTATTTAACACAGTATGTCTACAACAAACAGTCATTAGTTGTTAAGAAATCCACAGGTGGGATTCACCTTTTATTAAACAAAAGTACTTTAAATAAGCATATAAAGATCGAAAGAGATGGTAGGCAATGAAATCTCATAACACCATTTTGCAGATGAAGCAAAAATGGTTTCTTAAAAAATAATGTAAAGTGATACAGAAAGTTGCTGCATATGTAACTGTATAGTAGAAATTTATATACTGACAGATAAGGGAACTCCATGTACTTACAAATCTCTCTTTGATTGTGGAGTTACTGGTTACTGGAATTACCTATCATCAATATGTAATGATGAATAGCTAGCTAGGTTTGAACAAGCCAGATATTTCAGTTCAGTTTATCTGACAGCTGGACATTGACGAGTAAAGTTACACAGTAATTCAAAACATTATACAGCTTTCTTGTTTGATGGAAAGTCATACCAATTTAAAGTGTTACCTTTTGGCCTGAATATTTCAGTTTTGGTATTTATGCACATCTTAGATGAAGCTATGGAGAAAGAATTATTACAAAAACTGATTACTTACTTTGGTAACATTTTTCTTGTGGCCATAAGATGGAAAAGCATTGTATCATATTAACGAAAACTCTACAGAGATTTTATGCAAAAGATATTACTATTAAATTATCTAAATCTCATTCTGGCTGGGAGGAACCACAGTTCTTAGGACATCTTGTAGGGGTGCATGGCATTAAACCAGACCATCAAGCATCAGAATTCTTGATAGAAGGTAAACTTTTGCATAGCCATCTAATGAAGTGGGCATTGTTTTTACAAAAATTGCAAATATAATTCAACCATGTACAGGTTTCTCAGTACCAAGTTACCAATACATTGTCAATGTTACCTTTTTGTATGAATGAAATGAGACATACTGATGGATAAAGACGCTGACCCTAAGAACAAAGCAAGGAATAAAAACCAATGAACATTGCAGAGTTACATTTTAGCAAGGCACACAGGCAAGTTTGATACCAGCTGAGGCGTAATTATGGATGATTATTGATGTTGTTTTGTTCTCTAGATTAATGAACACTGCATGCAGTTGGAAATTATGCATACATAAAAGTGTGGAAGAAGGTCTGATATGGTTTATCCATAAAGGATACTGACATTTTGGTAATCACAAGTGCATTAGGCACAAGGAATAGATTTCATTACTTTAAGAACTTGAATAGGAAAATACAAAACTTTTGCAATATCATGAAGTATGCCAGAAAGTTAAAGATAATAATAGCCATCTACAATATAACTTATATCCTATAATACCTAAGAGATTACATTATTTAACTACTGCAGATTTTTTCGGACAGTTACCTACTAAGTCATCAACCTGGAATGCAAATGTAACCGCTTCTTCATTGTATTTTCTTAACCTACCTCCCGCTTGGTTTTGCAAATTTTTCTTCACCATATTACGTAGCTCTTCAGTTTTAATCAGGTGCCCACCTAAACAATCATAACAGTGGTTCACAGGAACAAGTCAAGGAGGGATAACTTCCATTTTTGTGCCAACAGAATGTTGGTCAAAGTACGTTAAATTTTATTCTATCAAGAAGCCACTGCAGATACAGTTATAAAAAGTTTAAGAAACTACTTTAGAGATGTAGGTAAGCCTTGCAGAGTCCTCACAGATAATGGATCACAATTTACCATTAATAACTTCAAAGAATTTTTAGCACAAGAAGGATAAAGCATATAGCTATTTCAGAATATCACCCACAATCTAACCTTAGTGAATGAGTGAGGTGTAGAAACCAATATTCTAAAAAGCATGCCATATGGGCACAAATTATCCCCAAGTTCCCAACTACTTTGAATGAACTATCCCATATGCCTACAGGTTTACTATTATTGATGAACCACAGTTATCGTTATTTAAGTGGCCGCCTACAATGCCAATTATAAATGAAGAACTCCATAATATAGTGAAGAAAAATTTACAAAACCAAGTGGAAAGTAGATTAAGAAAATGCAATGAAAAAGCAGTTACACATACATTCCAGGTTGATGACTCAGTATTAGTCAAGGATGCTCTTCCTAGTTTAATTTCAATAAAGAAACAATCAAGTTTTTGCAAGATACAAAGGACCTTTCAAGGCATTCGATCTTCCTCATCCAGAAGCAGTATATCTAACAGATCCTGAGACAGGTCAAGAGACAGGGTTATATAATTTGATATATTAAACAAATTCAAATCCTCAGGAGAATCTGCAATCTTTGCATTTTCAACAACTGGATGTTCACCAAGTGTCAGAGTCAACTGTTTCAGTATTTCATGTGATGTTTTCCCTGGAGCAGTTTCTTCTACTTCCACTACCATCTGATATTTAACTTAAATCTACCTTACACTGTCCTATAGGCACAGCAAAAAGACTCTCAGAATTATACCTTTCGGTCGTTAAGGCCTTTGTCAACAATAGACAGACACACCTCTCTCTGCCCCCCCTCCTCCCCCCCCCCCCCCCCCCCCCCCCTCCACACACACGAGTGTAGTCTTAGGCAACTGTAACCATCTTGTATTTTCCATTGATTTTGACACTGTCCTATATTATTTTTTAGAAGTGAATTTAATTTGGGATTGTCATCATCAAATCTCTGAGGGACCTACAATAGTTTTCTCTTAAGTGAAAAAAAGTTACCAGATACTGATGATGTTTTATGACTGGGTCTTTACTACTTCTTGCACTAAAGGTTACCTATTGAAGGCTAGTGGTAACTTGTACAGATAGTGAAAATAGACTGACATACTTGTAATGATAACTGCTCAGCAAACTGCAAACATGTTGTTACTTCATATCTTCACACTTACCATAATAGGGACATGTTGGGATTAATTTTCAAGGCCTGTACAAGTTAAGCCAAGACTAGTCTGTTCTGTAGGGTATCCTGACCACACTTCATCCTCTGGCCTCCCGGTGAAGAACCCAGCAGGGAAAGGCCCCTGGAGTGGGGTTTGGTATGGGGCTCTATTCTCTTTCTTCCTACGATCCTAGCAAACCTGTTCTCAATGTTCAATTTCTTTCTTATCTCTTTCCATATTGAGACATATGTACAGCTGAAACTTTTCTTTTCCACAGACCACACCATGGTAATCGCAACCTGCTAGCAGAAGATAGCATAGTGCAATAACACATTCTTGCCAATAACATAATTACACAATAAATTGATGCCAATGGGATGTTTAAGGAAAATACACATGTTAGCCACATCTTATAAATTATGTGTGTGTGGGGGGGGGGGGGGGGGGGGGGGGAGGGATTAATTAACAAGTATGATGTGCTAACATGTAAGGAAAGAAAGATGTGCCTTGGTGAGCAAATTATCTGGCTGTTGTTGCTGAGAATGTTATGATCTCTGGGGAGAGAGAGTATTAATGAAGTGCTTAATAGCTGAAGAGCAGAAGCAATATAGGAGAATCAAATTATCTTTAAAAAGAGAGCACCAGCAAATAAATAATTTGAAGATGCAGCTAAGAGCTACAGTTATTTATATATCATGATTCTTAAAGTAAAATTGGAGGATTGAAGAGAGATTAGGTAGGTGCATCTTATCTTATAAATATGATAAAGAGTAAGTACAGTGTATGAGAAAATTTGGAGTTATTCTCAACACAACTTGAGAAGAACCTTTCAATAAATGGCGAGTGTATGCATCTCAAGAGGTGAAAAATAGAGTATGTTCTCATCAAATTGCCTTTTTGCAGGATATTTAGTGTGGGCAATGTGACTGCTGTTAGAACAAAAAAGAGATAAGCTGTATAACCTAGAAGTAGTGAGTAAATCCCAGGTGACCAATAATTAACAAATGATATTTATGGGAAGAAAATATATTGCGTTGCAAGAAGCATAAGTAGAAGTAATAAAAGAAGTGTCAGGAAACATATGTCAGAGTAACTGGATAGAGTGTATCTGTTATGATGAAACATTCTCTTCAAGAGTTGTAAGGTTAAGGACAAGAGGCTGTGCGTACTGTTAAAAATTTAGGATGTTCACCTGCGGTGATTCCGATTTTGTGTAAATATTGGATAGATGAATGTAATGCAGAACCTGCACCTAGCTCAATTGACACCACAGAAGAAATGATCCAAACTGTTTCTGTATTTACAAGGTGCATTCAAGTTCTAAGGCCTCCGATTTTTTTTCTAATTAACTAATTACCCGAAATCGATGAAACTGGCGTTACTTCTCGACATAATTGCCCTGCAGACATACATATTTTTCACAACACTGACGCCATGATTCCATGGCAGAGGCAAAGGGTTCTTTAGGAGTCTGTTTTGACCACTGGAAAATCGCTGAGGCAATAGCAGCACAGCTGGGGAATGTGCGGCCACGGAGAGTGGCTTTCACTGTTGGAAAAAGTCAAAAGTCACTAGGAGCCACGTCAGGTGAGTAGGGAGCATGAGGAATCACTTCAAAGTTGTTATCATGAAGAAACTGTTGCGTAACATTGTCTCGATGTGCGGGTGAGTTGTCTTGGTGAAACGGCACACGCACAGCCCTTCCCAGACGTTTTTGTTGCAGTGCAGGAAGGAATTTGTTCTTCAAAACATTTTCGTAGGATGCACCTGTTACCATAGTGCCCTTTGGAATGCAATGGGTAAGGATTATGCCCTCGCTGTCCCAGAACATGGACACCATCATTTTTTCAGCACTGGCGGTTACCCGAAATTTTTTTGGTGGCAGTGAATCTGTGTGCTTCCATTGAGCTGACTGGAGCTTTGTTTCTGGATTGAAATATGGCATCCACATCTCATCTATTGTCACAACCGATGAAAAGAAAGTCGCATTCATGCTGTCATTGTGCGTCAACATTGCTTAGCAACATGCCACACGGGCAGCCATATGGTACACCGTCAGCATTCGTGGCACCCACCTGGATGACACTTTTTGCATTTTCAGGTTGTCATGGAGGATTGTGTGCACAGAACCCACAGAAATGCCAACTCTGGAGGCGATCTGTTCAACAGTCTTTCGGCGATCCCCCAAAACAATTCTCTCCACTTTCTCGATCATGTCGTCAGACCGGCTTCTGCTAGCCCAAGGTTTTTTTCGGTTTGTTGTCACACAATGTTCTGCCTTCATTAAACTGTCGCACCCACAAACGTACTTTCGACACATCCATGAATCCATCACCACATGTCTCCTTCAACTGTCGATGAATTTCAATTGGTTTCACACCACGAAAATTCAGAAAATGAATGATTGCACGCTGTTCAAGTAAGGAAAACGTCGCCATTTTAAGTATATAAAACAGTTCTCATTCTCGCTGCAGGTGGTAAAATTCCATCTGCCATATGGTGCTGCATCTCTGGGACGTATTGACAATGAACACGGCCTCATTTTAAAACAATGCGCATGTTTCTATCTCTTTCCAGACCGGAAAAAAAAAATCGGAGGCCTTAGAACTTGAATGCATCTTGTACATAGTATTTCCCCCAGAACAAGGTGTAAGCACAACTCTTCCAGAGGTCAAAAGCCATTTGGTGCTATTTAATCACACTGTTGGAGCAGTCTCCAAAATAATTAAGGGCTAATAGACTTACATGGGCAGTTATGATTCTTGGCATTCATGTTTCTGCATATTTTTGACTTACCACAAATCTCAGATTTGAAATTGTAGAGAATAATGTAAATCAAAATATCAGCATGTAATGCCTTATGAGAAGATGAACCTCATCATTTCTCTACCTCAATATATTTGAAAAATGTATGCTGCTACAATCAGTAAGTTCCATGTAAAAAGAAGGCAGACACATTTGAGTAACCATAATAAAGTTTGATGAAGCAGTCTGTTTATTGTACTCTTCACTATGAAAATAAAACAATATCCATAGAAATCTCATACAAAGGGCTCAATAAATGCAATATGAAAAAATAATTTATTATATTGTAGAATGTAATGAACCAGAGGGCAAACAGTTGGACATATAAACATATCCTGAATGAGGTATGTTAAGCATAACCCCATCCTTTGTCTAAACAAGGTAAATTAAATAAACTATTAATAGCTGAGATCATTTTCAGTACTATTTATTCCTGGTGAATGATTTCAAGAGTTAAGAGCATTGCCTTCCAATCTTCAAAAAACTTGTTGTTATGTTCCTGTTCAGTCATCAGGAATAAACAGTATGGAATGTGATCTTGTGTATTAAAAGTTTCTTCGAAGCAAATACAGATCGCTCCTTCCAGTCTCTAATTATGAGAAATTCTAGTCAAGCTGAATTACTGGGTGACAATTTATTTTCAAAAATAAAATTGGATTCTGCCTGAATGACTATAAGAACTGGAATTAATGTTAATGAGAATAAAAAGGAACTATTAATATTTAAAGGAAATTTTTAATTATGCGATGTTGTAAGTAGTTAAATAAGTTGAGCTATACATCTTCATTGAAGTGGGGAGTCTGTAGTGTAACATGGAATTTTATGGAATACCATCTTCCACTTTTGTTCTCTTAGGCTGACAAAAGATGTTCATGCAAACTGAAAATGTAGTTTAGGTAGCTGTCCCACCATGTGTATCCTCATTTCATGTACATGCAGAGGATGAAAAAGGGAGTTATTTGGTATATCGGCAAGGTACACCAGCAGATGCGCACCTCCACATGCTGTGGAGGTCTGCTTATATTTTGGCATCACTGCTTGATAATGCCCTGAAGATCAAGGAGCATAGGGACACTGACACAAGAATGTGAATGTAAATAATGGAAAAAATGAAGTTTCATTGTAGGGACTGCCAGTCAGTTATGCACTGTTCTGTAATGTAAAAGGAGTACATGAAAATATGTGATTCTTGAGTTTCTCCCGGTGTATTTGATAATCAAAATATCCATGGGTGTACTGCTGGTCTACAGTGCCCAACGAGCACAATATTTCAGCAATCATACATGTCGCCATCATCAGGTGAACTGACGGTCTGAGCTCCTATGAACATGCCGGCACGGAGATCCGTATGCTATGGCTGCTCAGAGGGAACTGGGTTCGGTCATGGCGGCAGCCGATTTAAACACCCATGGCATGCTCCCTCCGCATTCCGTGCCCCGCGCCACGGTCGCGCGGTGGAACAGAAGATTGCAGCGGTGTCTGAGATGATGTCGGAGTGATGGCTCTGTCCACCATGGTCATCACAACCATACATTTGCTCGATTTACTCTTGATTAACCCAATCATTGGTTCCCAACCCTTGCTAAGATTATAGCCACAGTCACGGTTTATGAGGTCGTCATTGGTGCGAATTTCGATGGCCTCTCTAACAGTGCTGTCCCAGTATCTCGACGTCTGTACCAGAATCCTCGTGTGTTCATACTCCATAGCGTGATTTTCCGACAAACAATGTTCAGTGACCGCCGACTTGCTTGGATACACCAGTCGAGTATGCCTCTGGTGTTCACGGCATCGATCCTCGATGGTACGCATTGTCTGACCAATATATGACTTGCCACATTGACACGGAATCTGGTACACACCGCCCTTCCTTAAACCGAGGTCATCTTTGGCGTTCCCCACCAGTTCACGAGTTTTATTCGGAGGACAAAACACAGTTCTGACCTGGTGTTTCTTCAAAATGCAGGCGATTTTCCCGAGAGTGTGCCTGTATATGGAATAAACGCAGTGCCTCCCTCCTCCCTCGTGATTTCATCCATCTCCACAGGTTGTGCTGTAGTGGTTGGGCGGATAGCACATTGAATCTGCCACTCTGAGTACCCATTTCTTCGAAATACAGTTCTCAGATGTTCCAATTCCTGAGGTAGACTCTCTGCATCAGAGATAGTGCGCGCCCTATGTACTAGAGTTTTAAGTGAAGGGTGGTGGC
Source organism: Schistocerca gregaria (assembly GCF_023897955.1). NCBI lineage: Eukaryota > Metazoa > Arthropoda > Insecta > Orthoptera > Acrididae > Schistocerca > Schistocerca gregaria. The sequence continues at coordinate 862,353,822 of NC_064922.1, forward strand.
AGCTGTCTGCATGCAAATACAGATCAGTGTGCGTTGTCTTCCGATACACCCCATGACCTAGGGTGCCGTCAGCCCTTCACTTGACCAAGATGTCAAGGAAAGGTAATTTACCCTTCGTTTCAGTCTCCATAGTGAATTTGATGTTGGGGTGTATGGAGTTTAGATGTGTAAGGAAGTCAATGAGTTTAACCATACCATGTGGCCAGATGACAAATGTGTCGTCCACGTAACAGAAAAAGCAAGTAGGTTTCCATTCAGATGATGACAGGACTTCCTCCTCAAAGTTTTCCATGTACAAATTCACTACCACCGCCGATAGTGCGCTACCCATTGTGGTTCTCTCCGTTTGTTTGTAGTATTCTCCACTAAAAAGAAAATATGTGGAAGACAATACATGCCTAAAAAGTTCAGTGGTCTTCTCATCAAACGTCTGACTAATCAATTCTAGTGACTCTCGCAGGGGTACCCTTGTAAACAAGGAAACGTCAATATGTTGTTATCCGTTATGAGCTATGAGGTAAGAAAGAGTTGTTCACCCCACAGTAATTTGAGTTATACATGAAAATCATTGCTGATGTAAGACAGAAAGTTATTGAAAACCAATTTACACGATTCAGTGGCTTTGGCAGGTTGGAGCTCTCTTCTAACACACTCCCTACCATGGAAGCTGAAGAAGCCACACATCACAGTCTTGTGCTCCTGTGTAGTAGGACCACAAACGTAATCCACTTCAAGAATGGGAACTGGAAATCATTTAAGAGGCAAAGCTGACACACACACACTTCATGGTGGAGTGTACTACACCATAACCAACTAACCATTGCAATAATACTCCAACTCACAATTAGGGAAACAAGAAATGGAAATTGAAGAAATTGTGGAAAACCCAGAACAAAGTCTGAAATGATGGTGAAGCAAATAGGTCAGGTAGAACAAGAAGTTTTTTATTTTATTTTATTTATTTATTTTTTTATTCACACATCAAGTTCCGTAAGACCAAATTGAGGGGCAAGTCTCCAAGGTCTTGGAAAGCGTCAGTACATGAAATTACAATATAAAAGTAATAACAGATAAAAATAAAATGTTTATGAACCCAAAAAAGTCAATCCATAAGTTTAAGTAAAGCAATCAACCATACAACAAGAATCAGCTCACTCTTTCAAGGAATTCCTCAACTGAATAGAAGGAGTGACCAATGAGGAAACTCTTTAGTTTCGATTTGAAAGCACATGGATTACTGCCAAGATCTGTGAATTCAACTGGTAGCTTATCGAAAATGGATGTGGCAGTATACTGCACACCTTTCTGCACAAGAGTTAAGGAAGGCTAATCCAAATGCAAGCTCAATTTCTGCCGAGTATTAACTGAGCGAAGGCTGCTTATTCTTGGGAAGAAACTAATATTGTTAACAAGAAATGACTGTAAGGAATATATATATTGAGAGACCAATGTCAAAATACCCTGACTCATGAAGAGGTTCGTGGACTTACACCACTTATTGACCGAACCCGTTTCTGAGCCAAAAATATCCTTTTAGAATGGGAAGAGTTACCCCAGAATATAACACCACATGACATAAGTGAATGAAAATTAGCAAAGTAGACTAATTTTTGTGTTGAACGATCACTCACTTCAGATACTATTCGAATAGTAAAATGGTAGCATTAAGTCTTTAAGCAAGATCCTGAATGTGGGCTTTCCACAATAGTTTACTATCTATCTGAACACATAGAAATTTGAACTATTCACTTTCACTACTCATATGCCCATTCTGTGAAATTAAAATGTCAGGTTTTGTTGAATAGAGTGTTAGAAACCGTAAAAACTGAGTCTTACTGTGATTTAGCGTTAGTTTATTTTCTACAAGCCATGAACTTAGGCCATGAACTGCACTATTTGAAACTGAGCCAATGAAGCACATAACATCCTTTACTACCAAGCAAGTGTCATCAGCAAACAGAAATATTTAAGAGTTACCTGTAATACTAGAGGGCATATCATTTATATAAATAAGGAACAGGAGAGGCCCCAACACTGCTCCCTGGGGCACCCCCCAGTTGACTCTACCCCACTCAGTCCCACGTCACAGCCATTCTCAACATTGTGAATAATGACCTTTTTCTGTCTGTTGATAAAGTAATAGGTGAACCAATTGTGAGCTGCTCCCCATATTCCATAATGGTCCAACTTCTGGAGCAATATTTTGTGATCAACACAATCAAATGCCTTAGTTAAACCAAAATAATATGCCTAGCATTTGAAACCTTTTGTTTAACCCATCCAGTACCTCACAGAGAAAAGAGAACATAGTATTTTCAGTTGTTAACCCTTTAACTGCTTTGGACGTATTAACACATGTGCCTTTGTACGTGCCCCTGTGTGCTCTGAATGTTTTTATGCGTGCCACCAGTCCTTCTACCTGTTACTCTGAACGTGTCGATGTTCAGAGTACCAGGTAGAAGGACTGGTGGTGTGTGTAAAAACATTCAGAGCACACAGAGACAGGTACAAAGGCACGAGCATTAATGCATCCAGAGCACTAGAGGGGTCAAGCGACTTCTAAAGCTGAACTGTACATCTGATAACAAATCGTGTGATATAAAATGATCAATTATCCTTACATACACAGCCTTTTCAATAACTTTATCAAACACTGATGGCATAGAAATATGGCTAAAATTGTCTTCATTATCCCTTCCTCACTTTTTATAAAATGGTTTTACTGCTGAGTATTCAAATCGTTAACAAAACTGACCATTCCTGAAGGAAAAATTACAAACATGGTTACATACAGGGCTAACATGTTCAGCACAGTACTTTAATATTCTACTAGACACTCCATCATAACCATGAGAGTCCTTAGTCTTCAGTGATTTGATTATTGTCTCAATCTCCCCCTTGTCCGTATTACAGAGGAGCAATTCAGACATCAATCTCAGAAAGGCATTTGCCAAAAGAGTTATATGATTCCCTGTAGAAGCTAAATGTTTAATGCTCAGAAAAGATTGTTAAATACTGTACATATATCTGTTTTATCAGTAACAGAAATATTTTTACTGTTAACTGTTTTTATATCATCGACCTTGTGTTGCTGATCAGACACTTCCTTCACAACTGGCCATATGGTTTTAGTTTTATCCTGTGAATTAACTATTCTATTTGCATACCTTATACTCTATGCTTTCCTAATAACAGTTTTAATCACCTTACAACACTGTTTGTAATGGGCTACTGTAGCTTCAGTGTCACAACTTCTTAACATTTTGATATAATTCCTGCTTTGTTCTACATGATATCAATATCCTACTAGTCAGCCACCTGGACTGCCTATTACTGATAGTACCCTGTTTAGAATGTTCTAATGGAAAGCAACTCTCAAAGCGCATGAGAACTGTGTTAAGGAAGGCATTGTATTTATGGTCTATGTTACTGGCACTATAAACAACCTTCCACTCTTGTTCCTTGACAAGGTTTAAAAAACTCCCTATTGCTGTTGGATTAACTTTCCTACATAGTTTGTAATTACATGTGACATTTGTTTGAGTACAAAAGCCTTTTAAGTGTTAAAATTTGTGCATCATGGTCTGAAAGGCCATTCACACTTTTACTAACAGAATGCCCATCTAGTAATGAAGAATGGATAAAAATATTGTCTATGGCTGTGCTACTGTTCCACCACACCCTAGTTGGAAAAAAACACAATCTGCATCAGATCATATGAATTTAGGAGATCTATCACCATCCTTTTTCTTGCACCATCATACACAAAATTTATATTGAAGTCACCACATATAACTAATTTCTGGTGCTTCTTACAAAGAGAATCAATAACCCTCTCTAGCTTGAGCAGAAATGCTCTGAAGTCAGAGTTACGGGACCTATAAACAACAAGAATTAGAAGTTTAGTTTCACTAAATTCAACTGCCCCTGCACAACATTCAAATAGCTGTTCAGTGTAGTGCCATGATAGGTCTATGGACTCAAATGGAATACTGTTTTTCATGTATGTAACCACTCCTCCACCTCACAAGGAACAGCCAGCTCTCAAAGAGCATGAGAGCTGTGTTAAGGAAGGCACTGTATTTATCATCTATGTTATCAGCACTATAAACAACCAGCCACTCTTGTTCCTTGACAAGGTTAAAAAAATAATCTCCATGTTGCTGTTGGATTAACTTTCCTACATAGGAAGCCTCTGAATGGTCAAATTATTTAAGTGATGTTCTGATATCCCAATAATTTCAGAGTCAACATCTATAAGCAGGTCACTAACTTTATCTCTAATACCTCTTATATTTTGATGAAATATGTTAATTCCTTCTCTACTTGAAAACATTACATCCTCTGAAGATGAACTCTTAGTCAGAGGGACTTCCTTTATGCAGGTATACCTATCAGCTGACTTCAATCTAAAAAAGGTGCACCTCTAACATCAACTACTACAGGAATGAGTGATACCACCACCCATTACACTGTCACCTACAAGCTTTTGCCAGCCTCCCCTTCTCATAACTATTGAGGTGCAGGCCATGTGTAATGCAATTAATCAAAGATGTGCCACAAATTGTGCAAAAACACATGAAACAAGAAGTTGTGCACAGCTTTAAAGCTAAAAAACTCCAATCAAAACAGTGTGTGTTCCTAGAAAGATAAATCAAAGGAATCCAGGTTCTAGATGTGCAGAATGATGAATGAAATATAGTGCACTGGTTGATGTAGGAACTACCATGCAAGGTACACAGCTATTGAAAATGTAAGGTAATAGTGTTATTGGAGCAAGAAAAGATAATCTGTGTGCTGATCTAAAAGTAAGTATGTAGCACCTTAATAGGCAAGAACACAGAAATGAAGGGACAAGTAAGACTAATAATAAGGCAGTAAAGACACACAGAGAGGCTGCTGGACATAAGCTGGGTCTTTTATACAGGTGGACAGAAAAAAGAACCCGCCATGAAACAAAAAGGGAGTGGTGAGTATCATTTCAGATGCAGTAAAATTAAGATAGGCAGAGGAGCAGAAGGGTATGGTCCGCGCAAAGATGGATACAAAGTAGAGCCACCAAAGTTGGGCACACAGCATGCAGCCAATGACAGTGCAGGAAACTCCCAACAGTTTATAAACAGGGTGAAGCAAAATTCACATACTTGGGCTTTGCATCATGACTCCTCACATGTCAGCGATAAAAAAATGTATCTCTCAAAATTTCAACCAGAGAGTACATCCGGCAAAAAAAGGATGTTAAAGACTGGCAATCTGCAACACTGTAACCACATGTAGGTAACTATCTCTGTCAGCATACATAATTTGGGCTGTACAGGTGGTGCAGTGGATAGACTTTAGGGTTAGCATGCAGGAGGTCAAGGTTTCGATCCTGGGTTGGGGTATTTGCTAATTTCATTCCCACATTTCAGACTGTAATATACACCATTTACCATTTCTTAGGTCACATGTATCCTAAATTTACAACATTTTGTAATGCTGAACATAACAAATACATGGTTAGACAAATAAGAAATAGACAACTGAAACAGATGCCCTGTCATAGGATAGAATAACTACAAAAATAATATAAATTTTGAGTTGCTAAGGATGATAGAACAGTAGAATAACATAACATCTACTTGTCATTTATACTACATGTAATATGAGTGCTCAGATGTCGCACATTAGCAACCAGTGACAATAATAATGTCCATATTAATGAACACATGACCCTCACAACAGAATATGTTGTCCTATGAGAAACAGATGCTCAAAGCAACCTCCCTGAATGTCCAAACATTGTGCAACCACCTGAATCATACAGCTCTGGAACTTTCACAGCAAAGCTGCATCCACATTTGTTGATGGAGTAGAGTACACGTGCTCCTTCAAGTGTCCTCACAGGAAGAAATCCAGGGGATTTAGGTCTGGTGAATATGGTGGCCATACAACTGGACCTCCACATATGAGCCATTTCCCTGGAAATGTTCTGCCCAAATACCATCACACACTAATTCCAGAGGGTGGAGATGCACCATCACGTTAGAACCGTATCCTCTGTCAAACATGTACTGGAACATCTTCCAGTGCATCAGGCAGATAGTTTGAGAGGAATGCATGATACCTTCATGCAGTCAACCAGTCAGGCAACATGTAGGGACCCAAACATCTGTCACCCAATTTTCTAGCCCAGATGTTGATACAGAGTGAACTTGATATCCACGGTCGCAGGTGATGTGCGGGTCAACATCACACCAATGGTGGGCATTGTGCATATTGAAGACAGCCTCATGACTGAATGCCGCTTCATCTAACCATATTACAAAGTTCACAAAGTCATCGTTGGCTTCCTGTTGTTATTGGAACCTTTCACAGAATTGCATCTACTGATGGTGATCTGCAGGATGCAGTGTTGCATCATAGGGGTGCAGCCCATGCTCGTGCAGCACGTTAACAACTCTGCGTTGCGAGACACACGGCTGCCTTGCTACACTTCATGTACTTTGCTGATGTTCTTGATGTATGACCTCCAGAATAGCTTCCTCAGTAGCTGGAGTATGATGAGTCAATGGATGACCTCTGTCACGGGATGCTGGAAGGAGAGAATCTGACTCTCAAAGGTGCAGTTGCAGATGACAAAACACATTTTCATCTAGATGTCATCAATGAGGATATCTAGGAGCTTATTCATGAGTGGCAACATCAGCCTGGTTATTAAATGCACCAAGAACCAGAAGCATATCCACATACTCATCATCTGTGTATGCCATATGTCTGCCACACTGGTGTAGTGATTTACAATGAGAAAATTCGATACACGTAAGCATGTACATTGGAGTCTGCCAAGGGTACGTTACTCTGCTCGCAACTAGTCCCTGTCTGGCAGACAACGCATACAGTATAAACACACCATCAGTCCTGCATGCTGTTCCATCTAACATGCATTACCCCTCTGATAGATATTGTTCTGCATGATTAATCCCAACACCGCTAATTGTGAAATGTTCAGTTTCAAATTATGCTGTTTTCCTAATGGTAATAGACATGATGTTTCCACAGCTCCATTGATAGCATAATAATAATAATAATAATAATAATAATAATAAAGATAACAGAAGTATTCAGCAATGATATAAATATGGCTTTTGGAACAGACAAATGCAAGAAAAATAGCATAGTCAAGGGAAAACACACTAAACAATAAGCTTACATATTGGATAACCACAGTGACTGTATAGAAGCAATGGAAAAAACAGATGCCTATAAATATCTAGGATACAGACAAAAAATAGGAATAGATAATACAAATATTAAAGAAGAACTAAAAGAAAAATATATACAAAGACTAACAAAAATACTGAAAACAGAACTGACAGCAAGAAACAAGACAAAAGCTATAAATACTTATGCTATACCAACATTGAACTACTCATTTGGAGAAGTGAAATGGAGTAACACAGACCTAGAAGCACTCAATACACTTACACAATCACACTGCCACAAGTACAGCATACATTACATATATTCAGCAACAGAAAAATTCACAATAAGCAGAAAGGAAGGAGGAAGCAGATTTATCGACATAAAAAACCTACATTATGAAAAAGTAGACAATTTAAGAAAATTCTTTATAGAATGAGCAGAAACTAGCAAAATACACAAAGCAATCACTCATATAAATACATCGGCTACACCATTGCAATTTCATAACCACTTCTACAACCCTTTAGATCACATCACATAACATCAACAGATACGAAGAAAGTAAATTGGAAAAAGAAAACACTACATGGCAAGCACCCATATCATCTAACACAGCCACACATTGATCAAGACGCATCCAACACATGGCTAAGAAAAGGCAATACATACATTGAGATGGAAGGATTCATGATTGCAATACAGGAACAAACAATAAACACCAGATATTACAGCAAGCATATTATTAAAGATCCCCATACCACAAAAAGATAAATGCAGACTTTGCAAACAACAAATGGAAACAGTAGATCACATCACAAGTGGATGTACAATACGAGCAAATACAGAATACACCAGAAGACATGACAATGTAGCAAAAATAATACTACAACAACTTGCCATACAACATAAACTAATAAAACAACATGTTCCCACATAAAGTATGCAGCACAAAATGTACTGGAGAATGATGAATACAAATTATACTGGAACAGAACCATTATAACAGATAAAACAACACCACATAACAAACCTGACATCATACTCGCCAATAAAAAGTAGAAATCAACACAACTAATCGAAATATCCATACCCAATACAACAAATATACAGAAGGAAACAGGAGAAAAAATTGAAAAATGCATCCAACTGGCCGAGGAAGTCAAGGACATGTGGCATCAGGATAAAGTTGACATTATACCAATTATACTATCAACTCCAGGAGTCATACCACACAATATACACCAGTACATCAACGCAATACAGGAACATCCAAATGTATATATACAACTATGGAAATCTGTAATTATTGTTACATGCTCAATTACCCGAAAGTTCCTAAATGCAATGTAACATATACCATACAGTTAAAAGGAAGTCACGCTTGATCAAGGTCCGCATCACTCTCTATTTTTAACCAGGCATAACGTCTGAGAAAGGAAAGAAATAATAATAATGCATTGAGATATGTACTAAACAGCATGCAGTTATCAGACTCAGTGTTGGAAGACATAATTAGTGGGACCACGGTAATACCACATACAAATAGTAACCACGTTTGGACGTTATTCGCAAAGCACGTTGCTAGTCCTATCAGTGACATAAGGCCCTAACGAAGAGTAATGGACCTGAACGAGGCAAGAATAATAATTGGCACTAATCTATGGGATGATTGGAGGAGGGCACAAGAAAAACAGGTTTCACATGTACTAGATGAAGTGGTGCAAATAAATTTACGCCCCCGAAGTGGAAAGGCCTTCTTTCAAAACTGATCACTCTTACATCTCTATGCTTGTAGTATGTAAGTGCAAATGTTTTCTAGAGGACCCATTGCAATTGCTGTTGATGATTAAGGTGCCATATACCATGCTACCTGAACTATATTTACCAAATAACATCTCAACCCGGGATCAAACTGTCAACCTCCTGCATGCTAACCCAAAGTTCTATCCACTGCACCAACTGTGCATTGCAAGTACCATTTGCTGATAGAGATAGTTACCATACATGTGGTTACAGTGTTGCCACATTGCCACTCTTTTATGTCCTTTTTCTGCTGGATGTAGTCGCAGGACGAAATTTTGAGACAGACATTTTTTCTTTGCTGGCATGTGAGGAGTCACGCTGTGAAGCCTGAGTGCACAAATTTTGCTTCATCCTGTATACTAAATCTATTGGACCTCAAACAGCTCACGGGGCAAAAGCAAATATCCACATACTCATCACCTGTGTATGCCACGACGAAAGTTTAGATGAAGAACAGGAGAATTTGAAACAAGAACAAAATGCAACCAAGGATTAAATGGAAATTCTTCCATTTACTAAGATTAAATGATATAGGTGAACAACAAACTCATTAATTTATGTGGAAGCCAACAGTGTGAACTAATGAGTAGTGATAACAAAAAATTACTGAAGAAAAGAATAAAAGTACCAAGTTATTAGTTAATGGAGTCAAAATGAAAGGCACTGTGGACAAATACGAGAAATCTTTTAAATGACTAGAATTGCTAGTCTTGTAGCATGAAGAAGTGAATATGCACTTCGTGTCACACAGACTTAATACAAAATGTATTACATGGCCGCTTTCCTTGTTTGCAGGTGTGAAGGAAGAATTGTACCACAAGGACAAGTTGTGCTACATTTGTGCGAAGAAATTATGGTTGAATCAAAATCATGTACAGAACAAATATGAATAGATACTGCAAAAATAAATATGAAATTAGCTTAAGGAGGAATAAGAATTAATGAGAAAAGGAATGTGATTATGTGAAGAAGGAACAGGATAGAAGAGAGCTGCATCGGAGTGGGATGACATAAATGCCTGGCTGTGGCACAGAGGTGCAAGTTTCAGGCCAGTGACTAAGGCTTCACATAAATGCCAAAGACGGGTGGCACATGGAGAAGTTTCGGCAAGAAGCCTGAAATCTTTCAACAGACACAGTCAACCACCTACACCACCGATCAGATCATGCAGCAATTGGTGGAGCCAAGCCTTATGCCCACCTCAGTCACTGCACTGTAAGTAACGCAGCACCATACTTAAATGGTGAATGGGAGAGAGTGAGCTGGCAGCGAATCACAGTAGTTAAGTGCTACTTATGCTTGTCACCCTACGCTAAGCAATGCTACCTCCTTGTGCATTAATTTTGTTTATGTAAAGAATGTGCTATAAAAAGTGCATGAAGTGTTGATCATTTTTCTCTCTCAGCAGAATGACCTTTTTTTCTTTTTAAGAGCATTGTTGTTTCTTTCTTTCACACGTACTGAATCACATTTACAATATGCCACATTAAATAAGGCTACCTTTCACGCAACAGAAAAATGCCTTATTATTTTACACAAATATATGTTTTTTATGCCACAAGACATTACAGTGATATGCTGTCCCAATGACCACATTCATTTATGAATGCTAATATTATGCAATCTCACAAGTAGAATAAAAAAGCAATTTATGGTCGAATATATCCTAAATATGTGATCTTTTAAATTTACAACTGAGTGGTGCAGACTGCATCTAAATATGCCATTTAAACGGATAGATAAAAAATCTACTCACTAAGGGATGGCAGGGAACCACAAATGCAAAAGAATTTAACTTTTACAAGCTTTTGGAGACAGTGGCCTCTTCTTCTGGCAGAAGAGCTGAACTCAGCATTTCTTCACAGTAACTACTCTTTTCTTCACGCCATTTTAGTTATCTACGTCTTTCATTTTCTGACTTGTCTATTTTTTGACATCCTCCCTCCCACCTCTGTTACATACAATTCACATATCAAGCAATGGAAAATCCAGAATGGATTCTAACAATATTATGAAAAGGAAAGTTGCTACTCACCATCTAGCGGAGATGTTGAGTCGCAGATAGGCACAACAAAAAGACTGTCACAAATAAAGCTTTCAGCCAGTAGGGCTTTCATCAACAATAGACAAAACACACACACACACACACACACACACACACACACACACACACACACACACAAACCTAAAGCAAATGCAAGTCTCACACAGCACTGTAGTCTCAGGCAACTGAAACCACACTGCAAACAGCAGCACTAGTGCACGATGGGAGTGATGACTGGGTGAGAGTAAGGAGGAGGCAGGGGTGGGGGGGGGGGGGGAGGGATAATAGGGTAGGGGTAGCAGGCAGTGAAGTGCTGCAGATTAAATTGAGGGCAGGGCAGAGATGGATGGGGAAGGGGGTAGCGGAAAAGGAGAGAAGTAAAAAGACTGGGTGCAATGGTGGAATGAGGGCTGTGTAGTGCTTGAATGGGAACAGGGGAGGGGCTGGATGGATGAGGACGGTGACTAACAAAGGTTGAGGCCAGGAGGATTATGGGAACATAAGATGTATTGCACAGAAAGTTCCCACCTGTGCAATTCAGAAAAGCTGGTGTTGTTGGGGAGGATCCATATGGCACAGGCTGTGAAGCAGTCACTGAAATGAAGGATGTCATGTTTGGCAGTGTGCTTAGCAACAGAGTGGTCCACTTCTTTCTTTGCAACAGTTTGTCAGTGGCTATTCATGTGGACAGACAGCTTGTTGGTTGTGATGCCCACATAGAATGCAGCACAATGGTAGCAACTTAGCTTGTACATCACATGACTGGTTTCACAGGTATCCCTCCCTTTGATGGATAAATGATTTTGTGACCGGACTGGGTAGTGGTGGGAAGTTGTATGGGACCAGTTCGCATCTAGGTCTATTACAGGGGTATGAGCCATGAGGTACAGGGTTCGGAGCAGAGGTTGAGTAGGGATGGACAAGTATATTGTGCAGCTTTGGTGGGCAATGGAATACCACTGTAGGAGAGGTAAGAAGGATAGTGGGAAGGACATTCCTCATTCAGGGCATGATGAGAGGTAATTGAAACCCTGGCAGAGAATGTAATTCAGTTTCTCCTATTCTGGGTGGTACTGCGTTATGAGGGGAATGCTCATCTGTGGCCAGACGGGCGGAAGATTTGTTTTTGCATAAGCTTGGGAGGATATTATGGTCTGTGAAAGCTTCACTGAGGCCCTTGGTAAATTTTGAGAGGGATCGCTCATCACTGCAAAGGTGACGACCATGGGTGGATAGGCTGTGTGGAGGGCACTTCTTGGTATGGAACAGGTGGCAGCTGTCGAGGTGGAGGTATTGCTGGTGGTTATTAGGTTTGATATGGCTGGTGGTACTGATGTAGCCATCTTTGAGGTGGAGGTCAACATCTAGGAAGGTGGCTTGTTGGGTTGGATAGGACCAGGTGAAGCAAACACAGTGAAGTTGCTGAGGTTCTGGAGGATAGTGAATAGGCTATCCTCACCCTCAATCCAGATTACAGCAATGTCATCAATGAATCTGAACCAGGTGAGGGGTTTAGGATTCTTGGTGTTCAGGAGGGATTCCTCTAGATAGCCCATGAATAGTTTGGCATACGGTTGTGCCATTCGGGTGCCCATATCTGTACTCTGGATTTGTTTGTAGTTAATGCCTTTGAAGGAGAAGTAATTGTGGATGAGGTTATAGTTGGTCATGGTGACTAGGAAGGAGGTTGTTAGTTTGGAATCCATCAGGTATTGGGAAAGGTAGTATTCAATGGTGGCAAGTCCATATAAGGGGAGGTGGCATCAGTAATGATGAGCAGGGCACTGTGTGGAAAAAGGACAGGAACTGTGGAGAATCCAATAGGAGGACAGCAAAAATCCTCTCAGTGGGGGCATAACAACTGGCCACAATGGGGCATCCTGGGTGGTTGGGTTTATGGACTTTAGGAAGCATGTAGAAGGTAGGAGTGCAGTGAGTGATGGGAGTGAGCAGAGAGACGGACTCTGGGGAGAGGTTCAGGGATGGACCTAAGGAATTGAGAAGTGATGGGAGATCCTGCTGGATTTCTGGAATGGGGTCACTGTGGCAAGGTTTGTAGATGAGTGTATCTGACAGCTGGTTGAGTCCTTCTGCCAGGTAATCTATGCAGTTCAAAACAACAGTGATGGAGCCTTTGTCTGTGGGTAGGATTATATGGTCGGGATGGTGGACTGCAGTTCTTTCTGTGGATGTAAGGGTAGTTTGCATGTTCAGGGATTTGGAGAATGATGGAGAGGCAAGGTTCGAGGTTAAGAAATTCCAGAAAGTTTACAGGGGGTCATTTGGGTGCAGTGGGGGTGGATCTTGGTTGGATGAAAGATTGAACTGAGTTAGGCAGGGCTCAACACTGGACTTTTGTTGAGTCTCATTGGTAGGGTTGGTGGTAAAAACATGTTTCCACTGTAGGGACTGGGAGAAGGAGAGAAGGTCTTCAACAAGTACTGCATGATTAAATTCAAGAGTGGGGTAAAAGGTGAGGTTTTTGGAAAGGACTGATATTTCTGTGGGGCTAAGGCTTCTGGAGGAAAGGTTCATGACTGTGTTATGTATCTGTTTAGGTTCTGGATTGTCTGTCGTGGTGGGAGGGAGTTTTGGAGGGTGAGGTAAGTGTAGCAGCTCTGTGAGACAGGGTTTGTCAGCTATGAGGGGACACGGTGGAGGTTTGGAGGTTGTTGTAGAGGTGGTGGACAGTTGTACTCCAAGGTGGGAGCAGGAAGTGAGGAGGGTGGAGAGCTTTTTGAGGTAGCGTTGTGCATGTTGCTCTAGTTCCTGGAGGGCAAGTGTTTCAGTGTGTGTTATGGGTTCCACAGACAATCCAGATTTGGGATTGTGTAGCAGGAGAATTTTGCAGTTGAAGAGAAGATACTGAAAGATGGTTTCGGCTTGGTTGATGTTGTTTTGCAGGACTAAGTTGGTGAGAACTAAGGACTGGCGGAATCTGAACAGGTGGAGGTTATTGTGGAAGAAGGCATGGCATCTAGTGATGGGTAATTTGATGGTAAGGCACTTAGGAGGAATTCTGTGAGCCAAGCAACAACACAGGAACAGTATATGGGACTGAGTTCTGGCTAGGGATAAGTACACTTTTCTGTATTGATGCAGAGAGCAAAGATCCATGGTGGTGGAAAAAAATGCTAAAAATTATGCATCTGCAGGCCCCTCTCTAAATATACCGAAGATCTCACTGTAGCCTTCACAATCTGTAATTATCCTCCCAAGCCTTCACAAAAACAAATCTCCTGTGCCTTATCACTGTCTGATCACGAGGAGCATTCCCCTCATAACTCAGTACTACCCAGGACTGGAGCAACTGAATTACATTCTCTGCAAGGGTTTCAACTACCTCTTATCATGCCCTGAAATGAGAAATGCCCTGCCCACTATCCCTCCCACCGTAGTATTCTGCCATCCACTGAAACTACATTATATACTCGTCCATCCCTACGCAACCCCTGCTCCCAACCCCTTAGCTCATGGCTCATACCCCTGTAATAGACCTAGAGGCAAGACCTGTCCCATACATCCTCCCACCACCACCTACTCCATTCCAGTCACAAACACCACCTATCCCATCAAAGGCAGGTCTACCTGTAAAACCAGTCATGTGACCTACAAGCTAAGCTGCTACCATTGTGCTGCATTCTATGTGTGCATGACAACCAACAAACTGTCTGTCCACATGAATCACACTGACTGGTCAACATAAATTCAGAGGGAGTTGTTAGTAGATTTTGGGAGTGGAGGAAGGCCCCAGAGTGCAGCACAATGAAGGATTTTTGCAAGTCTGCCAAAAACGGTACATTGACGTGGGAGAATACATAGATACATTTGGCGCTGATATTGAGTGTATGTTGCCGTTTTACATTTGTAGAGAGTTGCCAATTATGAGACAATTATGAAAATTATGTAAGAGTTTTGGAAACAGTGGAACATTTACATTGACATGATGGTGAAAAGAGGAATGCACAGCCAAGATGAGATGGCAGCAGTCCAGCGCATATGATGCGCAGTTGTGGCAGGTAGTCAAACTCGTGCAACATCAGGTCCATTAGGCAGGGTGATGGTGGTTCTAGTGGGGAGTCCCAGTCGAGTAGGGTGGGTGGGGGCTTCAGACGATAGTAGCCATTGTGAGGTGGTAGAATGTGGTGTAGTCACCACGACAGTAATGTATTGGCACAGGATCAACCTGAGGCAACGATTTCCGAGGTCTCAACATTTGTGTTAAATCTAAAAGAATAGATAAGGAAGTGTGGAATGGTGATGCCATGTTTGATATTGGCAGCCTGAGGCTTCAGGGGCACATGGATATGTGGGAATTAGCAGCCACTCTGATCAGGTCTTCCAGTGATCCTGGTCTTGGAAGCACCATCACCAACCTTGAGAAGTGAAAGCAGAAAGTCCATGCGGTGAATGACTTGAGTGCAGCACTGGATGAATCTCTCGATAGCATTTCCAGACACCATGATATCTTCCACAAGATACAAACAGATGATCCCCTCATCATTGCAAGGTTATTCAGCAAACATGAACAAAATCAAGAAAGCAAAGAATGCACACTTAGTGGGTAAATACACAATACGTGGGCTACGAAAAAGAACTTGGAAAAAGATATGGTTTCAAATGCTTCCAAGGAACCCTACTTGGAACTTGATAAAAAGGAGCACTAAAAAGCACAGAAGTGCCTGCTGAGGAAGGTGATAAGATCTACAGATTTGCATTCAACAGGAATTCTGAACATGAACTGCCTTTCAGGTTTGAAGGAAGGAAGGAAGGCAGGATGATTGGTGTTTGATGTCTCATCAACAACTTGGTCATTAGAGATGGAACAGAGGCTTGGACTGTTTCAAGGAACAATTGCAACGTTTAACTGGAACAATGTAGGGAAATAATGGAAAACTTGAATCTGGATGGTCAGATATGGATTTGATCTACTGGCCTCTCAAATGCAAGTCCACTGTGCTAACCATTACTCCACCTTGCTCGATATTCAAGTTTGATAATAGCACTTCATTTCTTTTCATGCACATGAAGAGTGGTGCTCGTGTCAAAACACTCACTGATTTAATACAGCTACTATAGAGTAAGAGAATGTAAAAGACCTTTTCGTAGCCACAATCACATAAATTTTTGTCTTTTTCTTCTATAACATAGTGCTCCTACATGGATACATCTCCAATCACAATTTCTGAAGTAATAACTGAGAAAATAGTTTTTTTTGTTCGAAATTATAAGAAATAGTAATGGAAACTATATATTTACATACGAACTTCAAAGGTTTTTGTTACAAAACATGTCAATAGTGAGTTAGAACCTCATATCATGTACCATATTAGTTAATCAAATATAGGACATTATACAAAGGTTCATCAGAAATAAAACGTTTGCACATCTGTTTTCACTTGCTTGACATATTCCTCTCATTGATGATCCACTTTAGATGAGTTAAATGGTACAGTTGGATGGCAGTGTTGACAAAATGAGTACAGCATACTACAGCCATTAGGTGGCTCTTCCATAGATATCATAAAATCAGAGCTTAAGTTTCCTCTTTTTGCATTTGAAACTACATAGATTTGTGAGTGGTCTTTAAATATTGCAACAATTATAAAATTGTACTATATCTGTACACAAAACATTTTTTTTTACATTCACACCACAGCTTGCAAACATTCTTATTACTATATGTATGATAGATAAGTTTTGCTTTTTACTCTGCCCCCGTATTTTTTCTGTGTTGTTGGGGCACGTGCATGCAGAGAATAAAAAAACTGCACCACACAAGATGCCTGAAGCATGACGCCTAGCAAGCCACCAAACACGATTGGCATCACAAAAAAGAGGAGCATTTATGGCTCAAATGTGATGGGCAAAGGCAGCTGGATATTGTAGCATACAGGCCCAAAAGGGAATGGCAGGAGGGGTGAGCGAAGTGTACAGTTCAAATTACAGTGTTTAGAGAATACTTACACACAACATAATTTTAGGAATAATAAAATAATAAACTATTGAAGCATGGGGGGGGGGGGGTCACAGACGGACTGGTTACATGGACTCCGGACAACACAGTGGAACCTGCAACGCATAGATTCAGTAGATACTGTCAATCTACAAAATATGTATAAGCCTTCTATTATAGACTATTAAAGCATTGGGGTATAATTATTTGCAATATAAATATAAATTAGCATGGAATGTATATGTTATATAGTGACACTGGTGAAACTAAAGAGAAGTTAAATTCAACATGACAAGTATTAATCTATCTTTTCCTTAGACAGATCTGAACTCATAAGAAATTGCTGTATATAGGTACAAGTAATATTCTGTTGTGATGGGCTGGGTACATAGGTATGAAGTAAGTTGTATCTCATCACAGAAAAATACATAGATATGCATATCAGAGTAACTGCCACATAAGTAGGAGTATGTGACCTATAATAAAAACTTGGAACACACAATATTCATATAATGTAGGTGGTAACAGAGCTTCTTTTTATGGTTATAACATACAGAAGCAAAACTTTATGGATAAAGGTCTCAAAATGACACTATATTTGCAAGAAAATGTCATTTTGAAAACATCTGGAAGTGGGTACAAAAGATAATTAGAATGTGTGATGAGTACCAGAAAATGTGGGTAGCTTCTGCACCTATTCAAGGCCTCAGACAGAGCATATAAGTGGGGATAGTTGGTTGCCGCAGATCTGTCTGGACTAATGGAGGTATCTAGAGACTGGCGTATGTACATTTCCATTGCACTGGATGTTTTCTCCAAAAATGTGTGTTTCTACCTAAGCATCAAAGGAAATGTCACAGTGTTGGTGGAGTAAATGGAAATGAATTACTTTGTTCAAATACGAAAACTACAGTCTCTACTGTCAAGATAACAATCCATGGTTTCAAGCGAAAATAATTTGAAGAAATCCTAGCAAGAAACAGTGTTCAGGATACCAACATTTTACCCCACTTTCCACAAGGCTGTCCATGTGAACTGGTAGTGGATGAGTCATGGAAGATTCACAACTTGGGAAAACTTCATTCTGGCCTTCGAAGAATAATTAATAAATAACCTTTGCCATGAGGCCACAGGATTTACGCCATGTGAATTAATCTTTGGTAGAAAACCCACAAACATCATTGGTGAATAAGTCAGTTCCCATTTGACCTGGGATGAAATAGAGAAATCAGCAAAGGAGTCAAGAACAAAAGAGAGAAAGAAAATAGAAAATACATGATAAGGCAAAGCTTACCACATTTCACTAGAGCAATTTGGTGTTATCGAAGACAAGAGAATGACTGAGCAAGGTTTCACAAGAAATCGTAACGTTTTTGTTGGTCTACCAACGTCTTTTTCTGGTAAAAAGTTCTTCAAATGCTAATACCTATCACTTAGCATATCTCAGATAAAAAAGGCTTTTTGGGTTAAGAAATGTGTTGGACTTAAAGAGGTATATTCAGTGAAGATTATGAAAAGCTTAAGGGATTTCCTTGGCTTTGGGAGATTCCACACTAGGGGGGACTATGCGGGCTCAAGCTGTGTAGAACAAGTCTCTTTTTTTTATTCTGCTTTCTTCCTTGCCCTATTTGTATGTATTGTATTGTATGTTAACCGGGAACCTATAAACGGTGGAGGGGCACTGTCCCCGCCGCAGCCACAGTGGTCCACAACCCCACAATGGCTACTACCGCAGTCCACTTCACCCCCCCCCCCCCCACTCCCCCCCAGATCGCCCCACGCCGAACCCAGGGTTATTGTGCAGTTTGGCCCCCGGTAGACCCACCAGCGAACATCTTGCACCTGGTGAGTGTAACCCCTATGTTTGCGTGGTAGAGTAATGGTGGTGTACGCATGCAAGGAGAACTTGTTTGCACAGCAATTGCTGACATAGTGTAACTGAGGTGGAATAAGGGGAACCAGCCTGCATTTGCCGAGGCAGATGGAAAACCGCCTAAAAACCATCCACAGACTGGCCGGCTTACTGGACCTCGAGACGAATCCACCGGGCGGATTCGTGCCAGGAACCAGGCACTCCTTCCCACCCGGAAAACTGTGTGTTAGACTGCATGGAAAAACCGGGCAGGCCTTGTCCTATTTTGTCGCTATGTAATGTAAAGTTTTTATGTTGAGTTTTGTTACTGAGAATATAGTTGATAGCAGAATAAGTTTAAGGGCTAAGTATTTTTTTAGAATGAATCTCTGTGGAATATGATTCAACATTAAGTGCTCATAAGAAAAAATATAATAGCAAATAGGGTATTGAATTTATTGGTTGGTGCATAAGTCTGTAGCATTTTTCCGTCAGTTTAAGAAAAACAAGACACACATAACAGAGGTTTTAGTCATCAACAATATATTCTCCTCCATTATTTACAACGCTGGAGTAACTTTTGAATTCCAGAACTGTAGAAGTCACTTGGTTTTAAGGTGAAGAACTCAATGAGCCATGTTCAGAGTGTATTTTTAGCCAGGAAGAACATTCCCTGAAGGTTTTTTGATAGAGAGCAGAAAAGGTGAAAGTCTGAGGTGGTCAAATCAGATGAATAAAGAGACTGCAGAATGACTTCCAACCCCAAACCCTGCAATTCAGACGTTATATGTAACTGTATCATCTACGAAAAGTTTGACAATATTAGTGACCATGTGATTAATATAGAGTTTTCTTGTCTGCACTTGCCTCATTTTGTGTATTTCTTCTGATATGCTTCTACACATTCCTCTGATTTCTCAGGCCCAAGTTGCAATATTTGGGAACATTAGCTCTTTTTTCTGTAGTATAGTGGTCCATAAAATGTTACTTGCATTTTTTGTCAAATGATGGAAAGTGATGACTTTTTTCAGTTTAAGTAATTGCTTTTCTGCTGCTGAATGTTCTGTATAAAATCTAGAAGTAATTCCCATAATTATCAATGTGAGTGTGGTGGCACTAGTTGTAATTGGTTGTTGGTGTTCTTTACAGAGATACCACAATACAAGTGCTTCTCCCGATTAATGTACAACATTCCACACCCCCGAAGCTCTTGTCTCCGACAGGATTTACAGAATGCTGTGTGTGAATGAACAAGTGGTGCATCAAAACTGCTCAGAGCAGCAGTGGCAGCAGCAGCAGGCTGAGACATGAGCGGCAGCAGCAAGTGACAAATTTTGTGAGAATTTATGAATTCCTAACCAGGGGCGAACTATGTGTGTACTTTGGTAGTTTAGTTTTTCAATCTCTGCATGTTAATCTACTCTATTAGACACAGTTCTTGCATTTAAGTCAGTGTCTACAGTAGAGTTCCACAGTGTGTGACGATAGTCCTTTGTTTGTCTGTGTAGTTTAGTTTTCCGTGGTCTTCAATAAGGATATGTGGACTATGAGTGCTGCACACAGAAGCGAGCTGAGATGGTAACACTTTGCTCTCAGCTCCATACTTCGGTTACACAGCTTGAGGCTGCAGTGGGTGGGCATCACTGTTGTGGGCTGGGCGTGGGGACTCAACAGACTTCCAGGACAAGTCACAAGTCTGCCGATCAGCACACACCAGTGGCCAGCCCAGTTACTACTCGCATTGATGCTGGCCTCTCACCTGTGGTCTACTGGGAGGTAATCTCGGGGGCATGGCAGGTTGTGAAGACTTCCTGGGTGGTCCAATGTAAGGCCTTCGTGGTACGTCTGACAAACAGGTTCCAGATACTGTCTGTGGCTGACACTGCTATCAGCCACATGCAGTCGCTTGTCCTGTTTCAGTGGAAACCTCGCAGCCTGCAAGATCCGAGGAGTCACAGAGGTTAGGATTATCGGTAATCTCAAATGGTGCAGGTCAAACACAGGAAGAACATAGATCTAGGGGCTATTGGTATAACAGTTGTAAATTGTCAAAACTCTGTTGGAAAAGTACAAGAGCTCCAAGCACTAATAGAATGCACTGATGCTCATATTATTATACACACTGGAAGCTGGCTAGAGCTGGATGTAATTTCAGCTGAAATTTTTGCAAAGGAGGTAACGGCATTCACAGAGGGTAGGCTAAATACAGTGGCAGTGGCGTGTTTGTTGGTGTCAGAAGTAGGTAGCAATATTGAAATAGAAAGTTCCTGTGAGTTAACATAGGCAGAGGTCATTCTTGGCAACTGGAGTAAAATAATTGGATCCTTTTACCAAACTCCCAACTCAATGATACAGTTACTGAAAGGTTCAAAGAAAACTTGAGTTTAATTTCAAACACATATCCAACTCATACAATTATAGTTGGCAGTGACTTCAATTTACCCTCAATATGTTGACAAAAACATATTCAAATCTGGAAGTACACGTAAAAGATCAGCTGAAGATGTACTAAATGCACACCCTGAAAATTGTTTTCATTAATTAGTTCATGAGCCCACTTGAATAGTAGACAGTTGTGAACACACACTTGACCTCTTAGCAACATGTAATCCTAAGCTAATAAAAATATGAAAATGAATACAGGGATTAGTGAATACAGGGTTGTCATAGTGAGGCTGAATACCGGAACTCCCAAATCCTCAAAAATAAATGAAAAATATACATATTGAAAAAAGTGGATAAAAATTTGCTTAGCGTCTTCCTGAAAGACAATCTCTATTCCCAAATTAATAATGTGCCCTAAGATGGGGAAATATTGGACACAGGAGTAATTTTGGACAGGAACAGCATATTTCTCTTCTTACATTGGTATCACTGAATGCAAGCTTTTATTTCACACTCACATTTAGCTGTTTACACATTATTGTCAAGCATATACAAACACACACTGTTGCAGTTGGAAGTTGAAACAGTGCTGTGTAGCAGGTTACAGTGCAGTGTACAATTGTTGCTAGTTATCTTTATGCGAATACTTTCGTTACTGTACAAGAAAAGAGAAAATTGGTGATCTTAATTTGCTTATAGTTTACTTACTTAAATGTTAAATTGGAAATGTGAATACAGTTTGTCTCCACATATCACTTTAACTAATGCATGGAGAACTATCTGCAGATAACTACACACGTTGGGGTAATATCGGAGAATGACGCGTATTTATAAAAGGAGGCTTGGTGCTCTTCCAAAATGCAATTATGATCCTGAAAATCTTGAAAGGGCAGTTGCTGCTGTAAGATCAGGAAAACTATCATACAGAAAGGCATCACGCAAATTTAATGTATCATGTTCAATGTTAGAGAATAAAGTTAATAATACAAAGCCTCCAGTGATTGGAAGGCCTTTTGTCTTAAGTACCATTGAAAAGAACACACTTGACCGTGATATTTAAGGGCTGCACACTGGGGTTTCCCATTTACATGTGAATATATTAGGTACATAGTGAAAGGACCTCTTGATAAATATGGACAAAAGGAAAAACGCTATCCTTGTAAAATGCCAGGGACTGAAGGGTTGCATTCATTCTTATGGTGTCACTCGGACATATTAAGAATCCGGCTATCTGAAACATCAGAAGGCAATGTGCTGCAGTGAGTTGTGAGACAGTGAAATTATATTTCAAGAATGCTGGTGAAAAAAAAAAATGGAAAATATCAGTCACAAAAATGTAATCAGTTGTGATGAGACCTGTCTGTGTGACAACCCTGTGAGGAAGCATGTGATACTTAGAAAGGGAGCAAAACATCCTGAAAGGATCTTACATTCCTCTAAGAGTAGTATTTCAGTAATGATAGTTGCCACTGGGGACAGAAAACTATTACTTCTCTCTGTGGCCTGCAAATCCAAGCATATGTGGGACACCTAGCAAGGAGGAGATCCCAGAGAAACCCGCTATAACCGCAATAAAAGTGGGTGGTTTAATCTGTCGACATTTGAAGACTGTTGTATTACTATTGCACTGCCTTAGGAGAAGTCACATTTTGCTGCAAGTAATTGATGAATGTGAGAAGAATCAAATCTCTCATTTTGTTGCCCCCAAACAATACTCATATTTTACAGCCATTAGGTGTAGGTTTCTTCAGACCTTGGTGGGCAGTACTTATGCAATGGAAGAAAAGCTCCCATGAGCCAATATCAAAAGATGCTTTCCCCTCACTTCTGAAGGAAACACTTAAAAAAAGTGTCAGCAACTGAAGAAGACAATGTAATAAGTACATTCTGTGCAGTGAGATTAATTCATTTGACTCCGAAAGAGTCTTCAAAAAATTTCCTGATGGAGATAATTCTCAAAACAAGTCTTTAGAAGCCTGATCTTCGAGCTTTGGAGATATGCTTCAGAATGTTCGCTATTGAATGAAAATAACACAAGTCTCCAACGAAAGCAAAAATTAGATGTTGCCCCAGTAAAATCCATTTTATTCATCAATATGAGAAAGACAGCTGATGCTGACTCAGTGCCTGAATTGCTTGTGAATAATGATGCGCTACCCACTGGTGACGAAAGCAGAAGAGCGGAGGAAGCAGTTCCGGAAGTGGATGCTTTTGTTCTTGTGGCTTATCCAGATGTGATTGGGGGCAAACGGCAAAATAGGCAGTCTATCGGAATCACAACAGATGTGGGTGCAAAGGAAGAGAAAGTCAGATTTCTGCATCCATACAAAGCTAGCAAATCTGTGTTTGTTTTTCCTACCATTCAAGACGATGATACTGTAGACAAATGTTAAATTGTAAAAGAGTTGCCAACTACAAGAGAAGAAAAGTGGAAGTTTTCTTTCACTCAGAACATATTTTAGATTATTGTTGATTTACAGTATGAGTAGACTGTCTTTATCAATGAAACATTTTGTAAATGTTTGTCAATGTTTACTGAAGATGTGTAGAATATTTTGTAATCTTCTGTAAAAAATGTTTTCTAAACACATAAAACATGTTTCTACGTAAGCGTATTTTTTTAAAAAAGGTCATCACTGTCCGAAATTACCCCATTAAAGGGTAATATGGACCTTTGTGTGGAAATTCAAAGAATGTCCAAAATTACCCAACCAAAGGGGTAACATCAGATAGTTTTATTTGTTAGATTCTGAATAATTAAAAAATATTTTTGACTAAAGTTCTTTGATCATATTATTCTCCAATATCATCCAAAATGTCTCAATTTTTGTTGAGAGAATTTAATGTTCTTTAAGAAGTTACATTAAGAAATATGAAAATTCTGTCCAATGTTACCCTACCTTATGGTATGTGTAGATCAGATGTAGCTTGAATTCAAAGAAATATTATCGACAGCAATTAGGGTTATACTAAATATATTAACAAATAATGGAGGTGATCCTCCTTGATACACAAAAAAGGTTAGAACACTGGTGCGGAAACAATAGAAAAAGCATGCTAAATTTAAACAAACACAAAATCCCAAAGATAGGCAATCTTTTACAGAAGCTCATAATTTAGTGCAGACTTCAATGTGAGACGCTTATAATAGTTTCCACAATGAAAATATCTCAAAATCTGGCAGAAAATTCAAGGAGATTCTGGTTGTACATAAAGTGTGCTAGTGGCAAGACACAAGCAATGCCTTCTCTGCCCGACGCTAAGAGAAATACCATCGATGACAGTGCTGCTAAAGCAGAGTTCCTAAACACAGCCTTTCAAAATCCTTTCACAAAAGAAGATTAAGTAAATATTCCAGAATTTGGACCAAGAACGACTGCCAACATGAGTAACTTAGATGTTTATATTCTCACAGTAGGCAAGCAATTGAAATCACTTAATAAAAGGAAATCTTTCAGTTCAGGCTGTATACCAACTACATAACTTTCAGAGTAAGCTGATGCAGTAGCTCCGTACTTGCAATCATATACAACCTCAGAGCTGCCACAAGTTTCCCCAAGTGAAATTCCCTGGCATTTCCCTGATTTCCAGACAAGTTTTATCATTTTACCCTGACAAATTCTGAGGTCTCAAGGTTAAGTTAAGATGTAAGTTGACAATGTGTCTTTTCAGCAACAGTAGAAGAAACAATAGCGCAAACGAGGAAATATCTAAAAAAAAAAACTTGCAAGCAGATGGTGTTTCCTGATGTGAACAAAAATCTTAAGTACTAACATCATCTTTTTTAATGAAATTTTTTTAGATAAAGGAAGCAAGCCAAATGGAATATGCATTTCATTAAGACCACTAATGTTATTTTATTTCAATAAAACGAAACACATTTGATGACAAAAACTCAAATTTCCTTGGAGTCTCAGAACAGATATAAAATACCTCCACTGATTTCAGAAATAACCTCACAAAAAATTAGGCTTCTTGAAAGAAGTGTATAAGGTGGGGAAGAATTATGTAAACCAATACGGTAGGTGACTGCCAATAAAATGTTGGTTATACAATGTTCGTTATTGTCAGTTATTACCCACTGTGTTATATCTATTATTGTACAGGTATTTTATGATTTTTGTTTCGAGAAATTATTTGTACACAGTTTACAAACTGCCAGAAACTGACAATTTTCTTCTTATTGTCCATACCTTCTAACATATAAACTACTATTTCAGTGCCAAAATGTACTAGAATAAATAAAATGCCACACTGTACAACATACTTGCAGTGAGACAATCGCAATTCCTGAAATCCATTGCCCATGGCCTCTGGCCTGCTGAGGAGTATGCAGTCCTGGATGTTTTGTTTTGTTGTTTGTTGTCGTCTTCAGTCCTGAGACTGGTTTCATGCAGCTCTCCATGCTACTCTATCCTGTGCAAGCTTCTTCATCTCCCAGTACCTACTGCAACCTACATCCTTCTGAATCTGCTTAGTGTATTCATCTCTTGGTCTCCCTCTACGATTTTTACCCTCCACGCGCCCTCCAATACCAAATTGGTGATCCCCTGATGCCTCAGAACATGTCTACCAACAGATCCCTTCTTCTGGTCAAGTTGTGCCACAAACTTATCTTCTCCCCAATTCTATTCAATACTTCCTCATTAGTTATGTGATCTACCCATCTAATCTTCAGCATTCTTCTGTAGCACCACATTTCGAAAGCTTCTATTCTCTTCTTGTCCAAACTATTTATCGTCCATGATTCACTTCCATACATGGCTACACTCCATACAAATACTTTCAGAAATGACTTCCTGACACTTAAATCTATACTCGATGTTAACAAATTTCTCTTCTTCAGAAATGCTTTCCTTGCCATTGCCAGTCTACATTTTACATCCTCTCTACTTCGAGCATCATCAGTTATTTTGCTCCCCAAATAGCAAAACTCCTTTACTACTTTAAGTGTCTCATTTCCTAATCTAATTCCCTCACCTGACTTAATTCGACTACATTCCATTATCCTTGTTTTGCTTTTGTTGATGTTCATCTTATATCCTCCTTTCAAGACACTGTCCATTCCATTCAGCTGGTCTTCCAAGTTCTTTGCTGTCTCTGACAGAATTACAATGTCATCGGCGAACCTCAAAGTTTTTATTTCTTCTCCATGGATTTTAATACCTACTCCGAATTTTTCTTTTGTTTCCTTCACTGCTTGCTCAATATACAGATTGAATAACATCGGGGATAGGCTACAACCCTGTCTCCCTCCCTTCTCAACCACTGCTTCCCTTTCATGTCCCTCGACTCTTATAACTGCCATCTGGTTTCTGTACAAATTGTAAATAGCCTTTCGCTCCCTGTATTTTACCCCTGCCACCTTTAGAATTTGAAAGAGAGTATTCCAGTCAACATTGTCAAAAGCTTTCTCTAAGTCTACGAATGCTAGAAACGTAGGTTTGCCTTTCCTTAATCTTTCTTCTAAGATAAGTTGTAGGGTTAGTATTGCTTCACGTGTTCCAATATTTTTACGGAATCCAAACTGATCTTCCTCGAGGTCGGCTTCTACTAGTTTTTCCATTCGTCTGTAAAGAATTCGTGTTAGTATTTTGCAGCTGTGGCTTATTAAACTGATTGTTCGGTAATTTTCACATCTGTCAACACCTGCTTTCTTTGGGATTGGAATTATTATATTCTTCTTGAAGTCTGAGGGTATTTCGCCTGTTTCATACATCTTGCTCACCAGATGGTAGAGTTTTGTCAGGACTGGCTCTCCCAAGGCCGTCAGTAGTTCCAATGGAATGTTGTCTACTCCGGGGGCCTTGTTTCGACTCTGGTCTTTCAGTGCTCTGTCAGACTCTTCACGCACTATCATATCTCCCATTTCATCTTCATCCTCTTCCATTTCCACAATATTGTCCTGAAGTGCATCGCCCTTGTATAGACCCTCTGTATACTCCTTCCACCTTTCTGCTTTCCCTTCTTTGCTTAGAACTGGGTTTCCATCTGAGCTCTTGATGTTCATACAAGTGGTTCTCTTATCTCCAAAGGTCTCTTTAATTTTCCTGTAGGCAGTATCTATCTTACCCCTAGTCAGATAAGCCTCCACATCCTTACATTTGTCCTCTAGCCATCCCTGCTTAGCCATTTTGCACTTCCTGTCGATCTCATTTTTGAGACGTTTGTATTCCTTTTTGCCTGCTTCATTTACTGCATTTTTATATTTTCTCCTTTCATCAATTAAATTCAATATTTCTTCTGTTACCCAAGGATTTCTACTAGCCCTCGTCTTTTTACCTACTTTATCCTCTGCTGTCTTCACTACTTCATCCCGCAAAGCTACCCATTCTTCTTCTACTGTATTTCTTTCCCCCATTCCTGTCAATTGTTCCCTTATGCTCTCCCTGAAACTCTGTACAACCTCTGGTTCTTTCAGTTTATCCAGGTCCCATCTCCTTAATTTCCCACATTTCTGCAGTTTCTTCAGTTTTAATCTACAGGTCATAACCAATAGATTGTGGTCAGAGTCCACATCTGCCCCTGGAAATGTCTTACAATTTAAAACCTGGTTCCTAAATCTCTGTCTTACCATTATATAATTATCTGATACCGTTTAGTATCTCCAGGGTTCTTCCATGTATACAACCTTCTTTCATGATTCTTAAACCAAGTGTTAGCTATGATTAAGTTGTGCTCTGTGCAAAATTCTACCAGGCAGCATCCTCTTTCATTCCTTAGCCCCAATCCATATTCACCTACTATGTTTCCTTCTCTCCCTTTTCCTACACTCGAATTCCAGACACCCATGAAATATGCTGCATTACGCCACACACCAACAACAGACACGACCTGAAGCCAGGTGGTGAGACTAATCTAATGGGCAGGACCTGCACATTAGTGGGAACTGAATGGCTTCAGATCGGCAAGCCTGATCCATTACAGATACCTGTACAAATGGCCTGCAGTTTTGGCATGTCACAGAAAACCACTCGTGTGGCCAGCTATTCATGAACCACAGACAACATGTTGATGAAATGAGACCGTGGTGATCAATCCAAGCAACAGGTAACTGGTTCAAATATTCTGAGAATCAATAATAATGAGGTTAGGTAGCAACTCACCATAAAGATGATTGCTGAGCCACAGACAAACACGTAGAAGAAACAATCACACTCCCACAACCAAATTTTCAGCCACAGCTTTTGTCAGAAAATCAGAGCGCACACACACACTCACTCATACAACTCGTGCATACTTGACCACCATCTCAGGCTGCTGCATCTACAGGATCTAAGAATCAGATCCAGACAAACCATTCCTTATGCCTCATTGTGTCTCATTGGCAGCAGTTAGGATAGAGGCAAGAAGTGGTGGCAGCACTGACTGTAAGCTGAGGGGAATGGTAGTAATGGGAGAAGCAGTAGTAATGAGAGAGTACGGATGCACTGCACGTACTCAGTTGCACCGTGGCAGCGATGATGCACGACACTTCAGTAAACAAACCATTTCATCTACTGAGACAAACGAGATTTTTTTTTTTTTTCCAGTGCTTTCTTCGAATTTCCCTGATGTCTGAAATTCTCTGATATTCCCCAATTTCCAAAATCCCTGGCAACCATGAACCACTCACTCGATGAAAAACCTGTAGCCAAAGACAGGAAAATTGTACAGGTCACACCAATACTCAAGAAAGGCAGTGGGAGTAATTCACTAAATTTCAGAGCCATATCATTAACATCAATACGGCGCAGGATTTCAGAATGCACATTGTGTTCGAAGTTTATGATTTGGTTCAAATGGCTCTGAGCACTATGGGACTCAACTGCTGTGGTCATTAGTCCCCTAGAACTTAGAACTACTTAAACCTAACTAACCTAAGGACATCACACACATCCATGCCCGAGGCAGGATTCGAACCTGCGACCGTAGCAGTTGCACGGTTCCGGACTGCGCGCCTAAAACCGCGAGACCACCGCGGCCGGCCAAATTTTATGATTTACCTCGAAGAGAACCGTGTATTGCCACACAGTCAACACGGATTTAGGAAGCATTCTTGTGAAACGCAACAAGCTCTATGCTCACGCACAGTGGTGAGTGCTATCAACAAGGGATTTCAAACTGATTCCACGTTTCTAGCTTTCCAGAACACTTTCGACACCATACCTCTTGAAAGCGGAACTGCTCTTTACGGAGAATTAAGTTGAGATCCGTAAAACCAATATATACAACCACTAACAAAGCTCGATTATTAGTCCTGTAACATTAATGTAGATGAACTGCGAACTACAGTTACCTTACTGTCCTTTGAAATAGTCATCTCCCATACCTAAGCACCGCTCAGCTCTGTGATGCATGTCTTGGAAACATTGCACGAAGTCTTCCTTTGGGATGATCAAAAGCCGCATCACATTTCATTGGATATCAGGAATATAGTCAAATCTCTTTCCCTTTCAAAGAGAGTGAGTCGAGGGAACAGGAAGTTGTCTGGAGGATTAAGATCCAGCAAGTATAGTGGATTTTCAAGTTGCTCCACCCTCTCTTTTGCCAGGAACTGTTTGACAATATTGGCCGTATGTGGGCAAGCGTTGTTGTGAACAAGAAACCAGGGATGTTGTTGCTCATACTGGGGTCATTACCCTGTGTAGAGATTGAGTGGAATGGGTCAAAACTTCAACGTACGGTACAGTGTTCAACGTCATTCCCTCAGGTAGAAATTTCTTGTGGATAATGCGTTGACTATTGAAAAAGGTGTCCAGCATTGTTTTCATACGTGATTTTCCAGTTCTGACCTTTTTCAGAAGAGGTTATGTCTGAGAATGCTAGTCCATGCTTTGCCGTTTCATTTCACAGTTATACCAGAGGCACCAAGTTCCATCCGCAGTGACAAAACAATTCAAGAAGTTGGGTGTCACATACACTATTTTAAAAAAAATCCTATGAAGCCTCTAAATGTACCTGCTTCTGATCATTAGTCTACTGATGTGGCATAAAACAACACTTTTTCCTCTTCCCTAACTCCTGGGTAAGGAGTCGTTGCACAGATTCACGGTCCATCTGCAGTTTATCTGCTCTCATGTGCACAGTTAATCGGCAGTTGTTTGTGATTAATGCCCTTACTTTCTCAATGTTTTCGCCAGTGACCGGTCACTAGTCACCTGCTACAAGGATTGTCAAATACTTTCCCGGCGGGCTAACCACTCATACACACACTTCATGGACAGTGCTTGATTACATAAGCATGTACCAGCATTGCGCGTTTCTTTCGGTGTCTTGCAAAGCTTAAAACAAAACTTTAAATTGATCCTTTGCTCATTCATTGTCCTGTTCTCAGTCCAGAACCAATGCACTAAACAAGTATTTCATCCAATAGGGTACACACGCAATGTTCAACTGAACTACGGTGGGGGAAGGTTGTCAACACAAGGTGCTAGGCAGGTGCTGTGTTACAAATCAAGTATTGCCCAATAGACCATTCTGACTTCATTCACCAATCTTTGTCACAAGTTGTATATCAGTTCTGCCAACTAGTAACTATTTACTCATTACTTACCTCATCAAATGTCCTCCTCGTCACATCACACTTTCATCGCAACCTAGCACCACAGCTTGCTGGTGCAGCATGTGAGAAATAATTAGCAAGGCTTTTTACACCTACTTGAAAAGCAGTTTCTGCTTACTAGCATCTTGTTTGCTCTTCATTCTTTCTCCAGACTCAATAATCCGGCTCTCAAAGGTCATACTTTGGTGTTACATTTTCCATTTTTACTGTCCACGCAATTTCTCCATGTGTTGCTGTCCCTATAGTTTGACATGAAGTTCACTTGGAAATGCTGAGGATAGTCTTCCAGAATTTGTTCACTTATAATTTTTATCATTTAATTTCTCAGTTATCAACAGTGCAATGATCACATGCATTTCTGGAAAAGTGTGTGTTCCTGTTGTCAGGAAGTAGTTACATTCTCCTTGCACCCACAGCAAACGAGCATCAAATTCACTACCACATTGTACACAGTTCAGTAACTGAAACCTTTGTTACTTTGGATGTTTAATGAGCAAAGAATAAGAACTCTCACAATGTATTACAATCAAACATAGCAATTTTTGCAGCAGTGATGTGTGTGGTAATAGCAGTGAAAGAGATATAAGCAGCAATATAGTTTTATATATAAGAACAAAACAGGACTCCATGTACTATGATTATCCACCTCTACATCTACACTCAGCAAACCAATGAAGTATGCACCAAAAGATATTTTGTGTTTTACCACAGGGGATTTCTTCCTGTTCTATTCACAGACTGACAATAAGAAGAATGATTAGTTTTGTAACTCTTACTTGAACATGTTTCAGTGCATTATCTCCAAGGGAGGAACACTTAGCAAGCGAAATAACATTTATAGTTCTGCCCTGAAAGATGGTTCTTACATTTCCTAAGCAGCTTCTCAAGTCATACGGCAGTTATGCCTTAAACAGGAACAACCACAATCTAGAGAGATAAGGAGGCACAAATGAAGCAACCCTGGATAAGAAGAGAGAGGATGTACTGTGACGAAGAATCTACATACTGTAACAGCTGTTACAATGCCACGTTGTTGATATCTAACAGGGAGAAATCAAAAATCAAGGATGAACACTAAAAACGTATAAGATAAAGACAAACAGAAAAATAAAAAGCAAGAGAAGTAATGTGGAAGTTATGCACATAACTGATTACGAAAATATAGTAAGGGATTAAGACGCATGTGATGGGCTATTCTAAATTTTAATGTGGCAAACGAGTTCTGAAGAGCAGCTTTAAACACAGTAGACTGGACATTTTAGTATGCTTGTAGCATTCCTGTTGAATTGATACATTCAAATTTGTTTTTATCTGACACTTCAAAAATTCCAAATGCTTTGAAACTCAATAGTGTCAAAATGTTGCCCGATGGTTTTGAGGCATCTTGTTCAGTCACTTTTAAATATGTACAAAATTTAGTTGAATCAAGAATACAGACTTTAAATAATGTTGGCCTTTATGAGAAACTTCTGTAAGAATGTGCACCCAAATATTCAATTTTCAGGTATATTTTGTTATATGTAATTCAGTAGATTATGATTTCAATGTTTCATTAATATTTGTGCATCCTACCACAATTGTTTATATTGTAAGATGCAAGCTACTGAGTGGGAGAGAGATTCAGAATGGGCGTTAATATGTCATTAATGTTGGAAGTAATTGTGAACTGATTTTTAATGGTTGTTAGAAAGTGCAAGGTCCAAAACAACAGTCTTTCAGGTATTGATCACTCTTCTTTCTTCTACATCTGTGTGGAAATAGCACCTCATATACACATCATTAGGATAGTATCAGTCTGGTGCACGATTGCCTCCTGAAACAAAGTAGTCAGTAGCTATACCATCTCATTACCATTTCACTAGTGAAATTTTGGTTTGTTGTCGTCACTGAAATCACTTGAGTACTATTATGACTGGGCATGTTGGTCTAGCGGGTAAAGCAGTGGACTCTGGCATTAGATGCCCTCAGTTAAGTCCTGGATAGAGGTCAAGAAACTTATCACAAGCATGTGATTAACACCTCACTTTTTCTTTGTTGCCTCCCATGACTGTTCAACTTTAATTAATTTATGTATGCAGATATTTAATGACTGTCAGTACGTGTCAATTAATAAAATGACATCAGGATAGGGTTCAAGGTTTTATCTACACTGGAAAAGAAAGATAACAAGCTAAGTTTGAATACATTGTATTTATAAATTAAGTTGTTTACATGACAGTATACTGACACAGCACAAAACTAGATATACAACCTTAATTGAGTTAGGAAGTAATAAACAAAAACAGTTCTTCACTCGAATAACATACAGTAGAGTAATACTGACAGTTGGTGGCTTCTGCCACAATGTATTATTCAGTGTCCAACACAAAACTGTGTCACAAAAGTAAACAAGAGCATAAATAGTGACAGTGAAGAGAGATCACAAACATTATAAAAACATGTGACAGACTGTGAAGGCCCTCTTTAGTTATTGCAGTTCAGCTAACTATAAAATGTAAATAAATTAACACATATGCTACAGCAATACATACAAAACTGTCATCCTCTGCATTCTCTCCAATCACTACTTAGGAAAACGTATAAATAAAAAAAAATGAGTCTTATTACTATCACACACACACGTATTCATTCGCACTGAAAAATTAACGCTGCTCAGTCAACTGCAGTCTCCAATGTCACTTAAAAAAGTCTCACGTTGAAGGAATCTCCACTGTGTTCGTACACTAACACTTTAAATAGTTTTTCATCTGTTTAAACTCTTATGTAACCATTCAACACTTCCAACAAGAGTTAAAAAACAGTTTAAAGATCACAAATGAAATTTGCCTAGGGTATACAACCCGAAGTTGAGTCTTTGTAGCCTTCGGATTGCACTCCAAGTCACTACACTAATCTTCTACGATTGTAGACCATACGTGTGTATCCGAACGTCCTCTATGGCCTTACACCACTCCAGGGCGTAGCCTTCTGGATCTTCCAGGTAGTAGGTCCTGTTCGGCTGTAAGAGAAAAAAAAATTACATAGCAAATCATGTTTGTCTGGGAAGTAAGATTGCCACTTACATTAAAATCAACCTTGGTCTAATTCATTGCATAAATGCAGACTTGATTTGCCAGTAATTCATCTTGCAAAATCTTAGAACTGTGACAAGGATCGTTTGGCTTGCCATGATACTGTTATTACTTACCGTATGTACAAAAAATATCTTGAAATTCTTTGGTTCAACCCTCAGCTCAGGACTCCAGGGTATTTCACCCCTGAGGACCATGTTGACTGGGTCCACATAGTACAAGTGAGGTCCGAGAGTCAGCAGCAACATCCGCCTCCTTGCGAACAGCCCCTGTTAACAGCAGGCACAAATGGAATCAGAGCAGTCAGCACCCGGCAAACATTTTATGCAAAACAGGTCATATTTAAACTCATTCACTCAAACTGTCATCTCACATAAAATGATCTGCAATCGCAACTCAACAGAAGCACTTGGCAGTTGAATCTGGTGTAAACAATTCATTTTTGTTTCTGAAAATGGATATGCACCATGTAACTGTTGTAAATTCATGTGTGTCAATGGATTCTAAGTTTGGCAAGATATCGTCAAAAACACTCAATTTCCTTCAAACAAGGTATCACTTCTTTTCTATCAAATGAAGTTTCAAACATTTCTAAGGAATTAAATGTGTGTGCAAGTAGTAATCAGACAGTTCCCACTATTATGAAGGTAGCACAATACCAACTATGCAAGTCTACACCAAACAAGTGTGATCAGCAGTTTACTACCTTCATAGCTTCCAAGTGCATTGAGTATTATTTGCATTCCTACACTATTAGTGCACACAGACATCAGCTGAGTGAAAAAACAACAGCAGAGTGAAAATCCTCGAGGTTCCAAACATACATCTTAGCAGTAGCTTAATGTTTGTACAAGGTCCATTCAATAAATAACCAGAAAAGTTGTATAAAAAAATAGAAAAATTTTGACAAAGTCTGTCGTCTTTGTTTTGTTTGGTGGTGTCCTAGAAATGATCAGACAGGGCTGGTGCACCTAGCTCAAATGAGGTGTTGGGAATCAGTGAAGCAAGATGGCAGCACCCTTGTCGATTTGCATCAACATGGAGCAATGCAGTGTCAATAGATTTGCGTTATATGAAGGCTTGAAACCTATCTAAATTCGCTGCGAGATGGCAGAGTAATATGACAACAAAGGTTAATAGTGTTCAGTTAGTCCAAAAGGGGTGTAACACATGCTGAAGTTTCTCCATGCCCAGGATGCTCTGTGTCATCATGGAGAAGAACATTGCAAAAGATGACAAGTTGATATGGGGAAAACCAATGTGCAATATTACTTAAGTGAAGAATATTACTTTCGGATCAGCCCGTTATTATTCGCAACTTTCTGACATTCAATGAAATGTGAGATGTAAGCAAGGAGGGTTCCAACACATTTGAAATTAGAAATGAAAGGTAGGTGTGTGTGTGTGTGTGTGTGTGTGTGTGTGTGTGTGTGTGTGTGTGTGTGTGTGTGTGTGTGTCCTGAAGATGATCTGCTTGCCCCACCCCCATACCCCCCAGACATGGCACCTTCAGTTTTCACACTTTTAACCCACTGACTCCCAGTGACTCAAGGTTCACTGATGATGCCATCCAGTCAGCAGTGCATATAACTGGTTATGCGCACACGGCTAATAATTCTTCATACGTGGAACTGTGAAGCTTATACAGCACTGGTGTATGTGTTGCATTCCATTCACATAATAGATTACTTTAAAAAAATTTTGGTTTTTTATTGAATGACCCTTGTATCCAATAACTGGTGTCTCCGAACAGGATGCTTTCATAGTTCACAATTCTAATACTTATCACCAAATATGGCACTTCAGCATCGAAAGCTGTATTCCAATTTGGCATCTGCTCAGTTCAGTTCAGCCTTTGAGGTAGAAAGCCATCTTGCATTGTAGCTGTTCATTGCTGACAAGCAACGGGACTATTTTTTTTGCACATGTGTGAATGCTTCCCTGTGTAAAATTCCACATTTCAATGTCACATTTCTTTGAATTGCTCCATGTTACGTAACATAAGCGTAATCAAGTCTGCTCTGTGGCTGCACACACTCTGGTACGCATTCAAGAATAGGAGTAAGATTCAGCACCTACGAGAGTCCAACTAGTCAAAAAAACCCTTAACATACTGATCTTTTTACCATGTCCCAAGAAGTCTTATTAATGAAAAATATTCTATAATGAACGATATTACATTTGGGCAGCTAAAGATGGCTTTTATAGCTCAAAATAATGAGTTACAAAATTTTGAAAATTGTCGGTAATAAAATCCTGAGTATATTCATCCACCAGACTGATTAAAATATCCTGAGACTTGAAATCAATTTTAGTTTCTGTGTAATTGTGCTGTTTAACCATGTACTACACAAAAGTTTCCTGTGAACATGAATCTCAGAGACAAGGTCTGGAGCACAGTCAGTGCATTTACCTCGTATCACTGGCAAGCACTCTTCACTTGACTAACTGCCATCATTTTCACTTTCAGTCTGTCATGAAGTAACATTACACCCTCCTCCACTTTCTAAGTCACTAAATTCAATGTCAAACTTAGAATCACTACAGTCATTTTTTTTTAAGTACTGTCAAACCAATGATGCAGGAGAGATGCCGAAAGCACACCTTTTGTTATCAAGTAACCAAAGCTGCACACAGTAGAGACGATATCTAGTGGCAGCCACCTCGACCGAAACACGACAGCCGGGATACGAATGTGGTACTGGATGCTCTCTAGTAAACACACACGTAACTATCACGACTGAAAACGAGTGCAAGTGGGGTTTTATTTTTCGGAGGTCTGTTCTCAAGTTACCTGGGTATACTCTGGATCTTAAGTTTCTGACAAAATAATAAAAACAACTTGGGTTTTATGTTAAAGGCTTGACGAATTAAACAGAGGCTCTCTAGTAAAAAATGGAGATACATCTAAATTATGACGTGGTACTAAGGGAAGTAGGAAGAAGAACATGGGCAAGAAGATAGGAGGAAAACAGGTAGTGACAGAAGGGTGGAGGTTCAGATAAAAGTTTAAAAAGTTATGGCTGAAGCAATGCTCACCTTCCTCTTATCGACGAGCCCCTGCTTGAGGATGAGGTTCCCCTGCACCAGATTGTGCCACTTGCTCTCCTTCGCCTGCAGATCCGTGCGGCGGCGCACCTCTGCCGGGGACAGGTCCGTAACTGCGCGCTTCCGCTGCTGCTGCTGCTGGCGCACCGCAGGCACGTCTTGCGGCCGGCCCTCCTGCTCGGTCTGCGACTCTCTCCCGTCTTCCGCAGGGCTCTCCGCCACGGGCTCCACCGCGCCACTCAGGTCGAGGCCGAGAAGCCGCGTCAGCTGCCGATCGTCCAGCCCGGGCTCCAAGTGATCAGGCACCTGCACAGAGAAAACACGATCTCAGCAAACAATTACTATAAATGGATATCTCAGACAAAGCAATTGTCGGGTGCTTTTCAGTTGAAAAACATTTGTAATTAAAATACTCTTCCTCGTATCAGAATGTCTCTTCTAAGAATTACGTTCACATGCGTTCTGTGTAGACGTACAGCTGTTAGTGGTTTTAAGTACTATTTTGGAATGCATATTTTCTTGATAATTTATGTCTCCGTACTCTTTTCCTCTGCTGCAGTGTCCACGACTTTTCATGCAATATTCATACAACCTGTGTAATGTAGTGTCTTAGATCTGTAGTGTTTTGGTCCCACACTTTTTAAAAAATGCAACTGCATGCTACTGTATCCTGAGAACACCTTTAGATTACCATGGTCCTGCCTATTATATAGAAACCTATCTTCCCTAGTGTAAGAAACAATAAAACTGTATCCACTTTTACACATTATTAGCAATTTAAGCCCAAACAATATTGGCACTGATTTGCGCCCCTCATACAATAGCCACCATTTACATAGTGATTTGCACCCTTTAAACTTGTGTTCACTACATAGTCCTATGACAACAGTATTGTACATAAATGCCACACACTGCGTTAGTGTATTTGATACGAGAGTTACGAGCACTATCACACTTCCTGCCTTGTTGTGCCGAAAGATTCTGTGCAGTTGTTTTTATCTTTGGTTTTCAACTTCAATTACTTCCACACTTTTTGACACTAATCAATGGTTACTAGGAAAGCTAGTAAGCCTGAAAGTATTAGTTACTAACCAAAATAAACAGAACAATTTGTCTGCAACTCACTCTTATGTAAGTAAGTATCAGATGACAAGTTTTCTATGCTGGCCTATTAACAATTGCCCTATACTTTATAATACTTATTGACCAAAACCTTCAATATACATTGTCTTTTCAATTCAGTTCTCCATTTAAAGGATAGAATTCTGATATGTGCTGTATCTCACTTCTGTGCTTTCAAATCTTCCAAATAGAGTGGAATCTGCATTTCACCTTGTCTAATAGTAACTATAAAGGTTTTCCATAACTTTCCAAATACACACACACAGCAAAACACTCACTCTGTAGTGGCTCCGCATTTCCTCGTGCTCTGACGTTCCCGGGAGGTAGGGGTAGATTTGCGGAGGTGTCTGCAGATACAGCGATTCAAAAGAAATTCCCTTGAAGAACGCATGTGCTCTCAACGAAGGGTACCCGTGCCCATCCTCAGGCCTGTCACGAGCCCCTAACCGTTGCACAGGATCGAGAACCAGAAGCTTCTCCACCAGGTCTCTGGCTGGAGCACTGAAACCGTCTGGGAACACATACTCCAGCTTCACGATCTTCTGGAATATAAGGTGCTCGCTCCTGAAATAGAAGTAAAACTCGTCAGTATGAGTTCACTGGTTAAGTAATAGAAGCATATGCTGTAGTCCCTGATAATATTCCTCGTAAGGAAACTAATAGTATGGGAGAATGCTACACACCAACATTAGTCTAGCTGTAACACTCGGAAACAGTCATTACATATAAATATTCCTAAGAGTGACTGTATCAAGTTATACAGAGCATATATAAAAGATCCTACTTTTACCTCATTGGAGTCCGTGACAATGCTATATTAAGATGACACCAGAATATGTGATACCAATCTTGAAAACGTGTACGAGTACTGTGGTAGCAATGAATAGCTATACAACAGGACTTCAGATACATATATTACAGAAAAATAAAGGTGAAAATGAGAGTGAATTTGTATGCTTCCAGGCACGGTTATAAAACTGGCAAAATTATACACAGACTAAAAACTTAGCTAGCGTACCTACAGGAGAAAATTATACAGTACAACGGTACATATGATCTAGTGTACAAGCTGAGGATATGTCTGGATGAAAGTAAAGGATTTTGCTCTGCTTAAAAATTCTAAAACAGTGTGAGAAACCATTAAATTTTTTTACACGAACTGAAAAAACAATATTTAATGCAGTGAACCTATTTTTATTATTTTCTTGCACTTACTGTTATTTACCTAATGAGATGTGAAAATATGAACTGCATGTTAAGATCACTAAACAAATAAAAAAAAAATTATACAAGGGTATGTGTCCACTGAGAGAACTTACATTGATCGGAAAGGCGGGAGTCCAGCCACCATCTGGTATATGATGCAACCGAGGGCCCAGAGATCCGAACTGTAGGAGGCCGACTTGTCAGTCAACAGCTCAGGTGAGACATACTGCGCTGTGCCCACAAAGCTGTTGCGGCGACGGAAGTTAGGGTTATCCTTGTTTTGATCTGTGAAACAAAAAATAAACAGAGATGAAAATACAAATAGAACAAGATTATCAGGGACAGTAAATGATTTTGTAATAAAAGGACTTAAATGATTTTGTAATAAGTGATCTAATATGTATGAAAGGTGTTTGCAATTAGTTTAATGTATATAATGATGAGAAAATTCTGAATACAAAAAAGGGGGGGGGGGGGAGAATGATGCCCTAACAGAGTGAGAGCGAAGACTGCTCGCAAGTTACGTATGGAAGGAGAACAGTCATCAAAGAAAACTCCAATAAACTTTGTGTGAACAGGCAGATGAGTAATCCCTGAATGCAAGACAATTTCAGAAACTTTCACACTCAACAGCCATGAGTTCAAACTACTACCATAAACAAACTAGCCTTTCCTCAAAATTTAGGAAATTGTTTGCTCTGGGAATGGCTAAATCGGCGAAAGGATTACATAAGCTCCTGTGTTCACAACTTAACATGCATAGGGAGTTATATGACTTAACACAGCTATCATCTCCTGAACAGTTCTAAATACTGAAATGTGTTTGGTAGATGATCATGAAGCGCATACTTATTTGTAGCGCACTGAAATTGATTGGCTTATCACTGCAATGTTGTTGTAAGCATAGTTTCTTATGGGAACTTTTTTTTTTTATTCACAGGATTTGAAAGCTCTTCAACAAACAAGGTTGAAGCAAAAATTTTTCACAAAATAATGTGAGGAATGTACCGAGACTGGGGCAAGGTGACCTGGATTTGTTATTCCGGGATGAAAAGTCTCAGGTGGCACTTTTGTGCCAGGCTGCACTACTATGTACATCAAGAAGATTGATGTGTACACTGCATTAGAAGATTCTGGCCCCCCTGCTTCTTAGTTTCAGCACATGCCAGATACCTTTACGAAATATGAACATTAACTAGAACTAAATAATGGAGCTGGGCTTTCCGACAGGTTTTGTATGTTAAAGTATATCCCAGTTGCTCCACCAAGAACTGAGAATACTGACTTTAAAATAAAATTATGTGCCCATTTGTATAGAACATTTACTGAAAAACCTTATTTTTCATAACTAACTCTTCATGAAATAAAATGAGTGTTGCATCATTTGCGACTTGTCCTTTTGACTGCAAGTAAGAAATTCCTAAAACTTACCTTCCACTTCCTTCCGATTGACAATCTTGGCAGACCCAAAATCTGCAATGAGGATATGCATTTTTTCATCCAGAAGAATGTTTTCTGGCTTTAGATCTCTGTGGATAATGCCCAAACTGTGCAGGTGTTCCAAAGCGTGCAAAATCTCAGCAGCGTAGAATCTCGTGCACGCAATATCGAATGAACCAACTTTGTTTATATGCGGTAGCAATTCACCATTCTTCGCATATGTTAGCACAAAATCTAAATAACGTAGTCAAGGAAATACAGCACTGTGTGTGAACGATCAAAGTAGAAAACAAGTTTTGAGAAACTTCAAGTTATACACAGTGAGGGAACCGACACTGTTTCTTACATGACAAGAGTGAATTTAAAGCAAACACTGGTTAAAATTCTGAACCGAGTTTA
Organism: Schistocerca gregaria; assembly: GCF_023897955.1. Lineage (NCBI taxonomy): Eukaryota > Metazoa > Arthropoda > Insecta > Orthoptera > Acrididae > Schistocerca > Schistocerca gregaria. Next base: position 862,394,877 of record NC_064922.1, read on the forward strand.
TCATTACAACACCGACTTAAAGCAACCCATTTCTGTAAGTTAATTTTCTATGACGATAGAAAGGATACAGAGCCGTTCCACATCCTGGAAGGTGCAGTACAGTTTGGTGAAAAATGGAGCAGACGTCTTCTTGTTGCAGCTCAGGATGTGAAGCACCTCCTTCTCTCGCTGAACATACTCTGTCTTCTTCTCACGGATTATGTGACGCTTCTCGCAAACTTTTACTGTAACAGATAAAAATAACTATCACCTTTTATCCATTTATTGACTACCACAACATGACATAAGGAACAAGAAATGAGCTTCTAGGATTGTGAGACATGGCCTTTTTTCGGACGGTGGGGGTGGGGGGGGGGGGGGGGGGATGTGGCACAAGAGTAATACAGAACATTGAACTATTTCAAGTAGTAAAATGTTTTGTGAAAACAGAATATGACTAATAGAGCAGTTTCTCAGAATGTTTGACAATAGTGTATTAATAGACTACTGACTAACATACAAATCTAAGATACAGAATTTCTACTGAAATCCCCTTGTCTGCTAATTTTTTTTATTAACTGATCATCATACATTACACATTTCTGGTTAACCTGTCACCTAATCTTTGGTGAAAGAAGAGCATTGAGTGGAAATAAAATACACAATACTACGAACCATATTACATCAATACAAAGAGTACCTTAATAACTGAAGCATTTATGTTTAACAACATCCTAAGGCTAGCCCCAACAAGTTAACAAATGGCAATTTGTTTATGAAATCTTTACTGACCAATCCAAAAAGAGGTTAATTCTTCTATGTAACAGCCACAGATTTCTTAAAACCCTATTTCTGAAATCATTAGACAATTTCTATCAGCTGCTCAAAACTCTGCAGTACAGAAGGTACTAAGTGCAGTAATTTCAGTTTCACTTACTGGCATACTCGTTGCCGGTGTGGATATCCTTGGCGAGGTAGACGGTGGAGAAGCTACCCTCGCCAATAGCCTTGCCGAAGATGAAATCGTTGGGCGTGCGCTTGACGGCAGGGGCGGCGTTGCCCTGCCCCTGTGGCGGCGAGGCCGCAGCCGGAGGCTCCTGTAGGGGCACCCTGCCACCACCGCCACCGCCACCCCCGACTGCCACCGGTACTGCCACCGACACGCTCACTGGGGGCATGGCTCCTGGGTTTGCAGTAGCCACTCTCTGTAAAGAAGAAAAGCCAACTCTGAACTTACCGTCACATGCGTAAAACATAAATCTTTATCTTAATATTCAACCAATCAGGTTCCTACAGACACAGTAAACTGCATCAGAAGCGTGCGATTCCTTTGTGCCTCTGCACCTGACCTGATGTCCAAATGAGAGGTGCAGTAGAGTAACATTACTTGAAATTGTCACAAAAATTTATTCTCACTATTCAGTACCATTAAAAATGGTGTACATTAAGTTGTACAACTTGAGATTGTCGTCAGCTAACGACACCATCTTAGTATATCTCTCTACACTTGCCTGTTCTCAGGATCCTCAAGTGAGATACTACGGAACAGCACTATCATCGCACGTGTGGGGTCTTTTTTCCTAAGATTCCCCACTGGAGTTCTCCAAGCATGCCACTCTTGCATATGGGCTGTACTGGCCTGTGAAGATTCTCGCAGCACGTGCTTAAGTCTCTTTAATGTCTGCTATTTCCTTTAGACACTTATTTCTCAAAATCCTTGCAAACATTAATTTCATCCATTCGCTTTCTAGTATTATCCCTAAATAAGGTGTTCTCTCTTAAAAGGCACCGTCTTGCATTTACCCCGAATTTAAGAGGCCTGCTGCTTATTATACAGAGTGAAAATTGCCTTCAAGTCTTCCTGCAGTTTCTTACTAACCTGTATATAACAGCATTGTCTGAGCAGGGACGCTGACCTTATACAACGAATTGTTCTCGTGTATTCTGAAGACTGGCGGTTGTAACACGCTCCCAAGGGGCAGTTTCTGTCTAACACTGACACTCCAATAACGTGCCAGGTTCTGCTACTGCCCATCGCACATCTACAGACATATCCCATACGATAGTAACTGTGCTACTAGATATGCGATACACCCACCTACTTACTGCATCGCAGAGCACTCCTTACTGACACTGGTCCCTCGAAGGTTAAGCCGCGACACGGCGCATGCCTTGCACTAAGTGCACCTGCTTCCAGGAGAGAGGCAGGGAAGGGAGGATAGTCGGGTGCGGCAGAAGTACAGTACTCGTCTATAGTGCCGCAACGCGCGGCCACGGTGCGGAAGGTCAGGGGTCACGGCGAGCAGCGGTCGATAGCCGCGCCTTGAAGGCTCCGCAGCGCCAGATGAGCGCACAAATGCCAAGGTCTCTGCCACACTGGCACAACTGGCGGCCCGTTAGTCCAGCTGCCCACACCTAACGTAACAGTACGCGACAGGCTCGGCTGTCGGCTCACTGGCCGGGTCTGTAACTAAGAGGCGGCGCGTTCCCGGCAAGGCGGCCACATTACCGCAACTGGTGGTAGTCGCGAGCGCAACAGCTGGTACTCCGAGAAAACTACACTACACTGAGAAATCCACCGAATGCTGGCGTAAGTAAACTACCCCAGGACCACGTCAGATAGGCTGAAGTGCAAGCTTTAGGGCTACCTAAGGAGGACTGGTCGAAAGCCACTTCCGATAGCGAACATACAGCCGATAACGTCGATGAGAAGTAGTTTAGATCAGTACTTCAGAATCAAATTTTAGTGGAGGCAATGGAGCAGAGTCTATATACGTCACGTGACTCAAGAAATGAGAGGCTGAAAGTAGCGGATGAGTTCTGTCATCTGGGCAGCAAAATAACTGACTCCGGCAGAACAGAAGGTATCAAAATGTACTTAGGACTACATACCAAGTAAAGCTTCATGGAAAGTATTTATCTGGAGTGTAGCATAATACCGAAACGTCGACAAACGCTATAGACAACAGAACAGAAGCATTTGAAATGTGATACAGAAAAATGTTTACGATTACACGAGTAGACAGGATGATCAACCGAGTGATACAGAATCGTGTCGGATTAAAATGTAGCAATGGGGCGTAATTTTTTGTACGGAAGACCACATCAAGTTTTACATTTTACGTATCCACGCCGGTCAAGGCTGACGCAAAGGAAACTCTGCTGGTATGAACATAGCAGTACACGCTTTTAATGCGACTTGGGGGAAAAAATCGCGTTTGTTAATTGCTGTAGACGTGCGCGCTTCCTCCAGAAAGCCATGGGCACCTTCCCCTAAATATGTGCAAAAAATATCGATTCTTTGTGAAATTTAATATAATCGCTGCGCATCGGTAAGCTGTCGACTTCAATGCAGACGAAAAGCCTCAGGATAAGCTAACCACTGCGGCCTGGCACGGAGAGCCCCATCACGGCGTCGCTTACAAATGAGAAGCCCCGGCTGTCACGGAACGCCAGGAATGTAACGGGGAAGGAACAGCTCAGCTGGACATTCAACCCGCTGACCTCGGCTTCAGCCGCCGCGCACGTGAACATCCCGCGCGTGAGCGGTAAACAAGTCCGCGCGCCATCGGGAAGTTTCCAAAGTGCACGCGGAAGTCTTATCTGTTACCTGATAAGCGAGAGCCGATCCTGACGGAGCTGTGCGCGCTGCTGCTAGAGAGAGAGAGAGAGAGAGAGAGAGAGAGAGAGAGAGAGAGAGAGAGAGAGAGAGAGAGAGAGAGAGAGAGAGACCTATCTATCCCAGCAAACGGTATGAAGTTTTGTTAAGAATTTTAATTACAGAGGACACTATCAAAAGCCCTTTGCTACGTCATGTGTGCGACCTGCGGAAACCACCTCTCAAACGCTGGCACATTAAGCTTCGACAAATATTTCAGCTAGTAATGGAGACTGGTCTCAGTTCCGCGGCACCTGATATTACGTAACTCCTGGAACGCTACATTAACTAGGACTTTCATCGCTGCTGCCCGTACACCACAGTACGTTGTAAAATTCCAGCAACGGCTTCCAGCTTTCACCGGCAGCGAGGGTGGACACGAGCACAACCATAGCGAAGCTAGCGCCAGCCGTTACCTTTTCGACTAGCAGATCCCCGCGGCTACAGCGCAGAGACATGAAGACGCAAGAGAGCGACTCACGGCACTCCACGCCAGCCTCGAACGCACTGACTGCCGAGTCAGCCTCGACGGGAGGCAAAAGGCCAGCCGCGTCACGTGACATTGACGTCACACCCCCTCCCAACGGATCGGGGCCCGCGCTCGCTGCTCCTCCGCAGATTGCGAATTTTGACGTTTATCGTTGTCGTCTTTCGGTTTATGCACTGAACTCTCCGTTACACGCCTTGGAAGCGTACTTTACGTCTGCACCTAACAAATAATGGAAGCCAGCCTGCTACTGTACGTATTTGCAGTACGTAGCAATACTACTGTTAAGCACGTACTGTACGATCTAACCGTCTGAACGTTTAAATGTACAATATCCCGATGCCGCAGACGTTTTGCAGAGTCGTATTTGGGAGGAGGGCCAAACTGTGCAACTGCCTAGGGCAGCATATTTGTTTATGTGTGTGTGTGGGGGGGGGGGGGGGCGGTAATAGTTTATAAAAACCATGGACACCAAACAAGTTTTTAAAATTTAAATCTCCCGCTAACCGGCGAATATTTCTTGATAATATTAGCAAAAGTAGGAAATAGTTCTATACAGTGATGTTAATTTTATAATTTACGAGAGAGCGTTTCCACACGTTTCATTTTCAATTGATGATTATGTAAACGTGCGTAAAATAACGTTAACGTACGTCCACACCAGCGTGGTTTCATTACCTTTGTTAATAAACTCTTAACCAAAGATACCAATTCATATTTTCTCCCTGTTCACAAACAAAACAAATTATGAAACTCTCCTGGCGTGTTTTATGAAGGTAATATTTTTAACCTCTAACACCTAAATGATCAATTAACTTACAGCTTTCTGTTAACTTTTTTACGACGCGCAAGCACATCTGACATCACAGTAGCAGGAGCACTCTGTATGACTTTCACGTGGACGACAAAAGCAGTTCGCTTTAGTTCCTCATACCACATGACAACTGACTTCTAATTCGATTCCTAGCCTGTCAATGGATGCTCCTTTGCGATATTTTGACAATGGATGCTCCTTTGCGATATTTTGAAAAGCATTTAAGAAAATGACTGCCAGAAAGCGACTAAGTGGGGCTCAATATCAGTCTCGAGCGAGCACGGATTTACGTTCAACGCATAGTTAAATATTAGACAAAGAATATGCCCAATTGTTAGGCAAACTTTAACAAATATATGTATTTCAAATTCGGGGGGGGGGGGGGGAGATCTTTTCTTTTTAACCGAGGAGGAAATAATCCTACATGCGGGTCTGATGTTATGGAAGCTTTTCTGCATGTATCATCAATCTTATCTACGAAGTTTGGTGGAATCCTGTTGCAAAGTGGCACGTGGCAGATCCGTGGCGTTTCCTTTACGAAAGACGAAATGCCTGGATTTAAATGAATTTAATTAATGAAACAATATTTTGACCAAATTCTGTCCATATTATACAAACCCATTTTGAGTACATTTAAGCCCTGCTGCGTGACCATGTCAGCAATCCGTTGTGGCCAAGTTTTACTCCACACTGAATACATTTGTGTACAAATAACAAAAAACACAAAATTTACTGCAAAATAAAAATCTCCGACGAGTATTTTGATGCGTGTTATGACCATACAAATTAAATCATCTTTTGAGTTAACCGCTGTTATTTCAACATTCAGTTACGATATTTTGAAATTGAGATATTTACTCGAGTGCAGCGTCAGCGGAGGAAGAAAAATACATGTTTATTCACTAATACTTGAGTTTTATAATGTTTGTAAAATATCTCAGATACAACCAAAATTATGCTGATCGCTTTTCTTTGCATAAAATTAACCATATACATTTCATCTACATTTAGTACAGATAAAATGTAATCCGGGAAACGCTTGCTACAAAAATAAAACTTATAACTTACATTTGAAATTATATCACAGCTCGTCTCTGTTTCGTTTCCTTTTCGTGTTGAAAAGAGGCACATCAGATTAAAATTTCGAGCAGAACGCGAGAAGCACTTACTCAACAATGAGAACGGTGTTTATTTACGGTTTGCAAACCAAAGAGTAAAATCAACACGCGCGGGCCTGCTATCTGTGAAATGTGACGAATCATCGCTGTTTGCCCACGAGCGATACGCCAGACTGCCTCGCTGAATATAAATACGGTTTAGCTGTCTGTCAAAAATAAGCCACGGAAATGTACTGGCAGAAGGGGACGTACATTCGTCTAGTAACTGCCCTTGATAGCAGGCTGCTGGCGAGACAGAGGTACGAACAAGCAAACGTTCCTCTCGCTAGTCTCTTAATGGCTCATCACTTTACCGTAAGGCACTAAGAAGCCAAAAGGAAGCTGAAAGTCACGAGGCGCTGTCCAAGAGCCGCTGTGGGCTAGCTCTGAAGAAAAACAATTCAGAGAAGTCTGGAAGACAGTACGACTCGGGTCTGAAAGTTACTCTTTGCGTATGAGTTGTCTCTCACTGCACAACCTTCCTCGTTTTGCGGGAAGTGAAGCAAGGTTGACGTGGTCAGCCACATGACAGGAAAATTCAGAAACGGTCCTTTGAGACGTATTACCGAAACAATGTTAAGCACGGGAATATGGTCATCATAAGATGCTGTGGGGAAATTATGGGTAATCGCGAATGTATTGGATGATGCCGCATACAAAATGGATAGAGAGACCAAGAAAGCAGCTGCAGTTTATCCGGAGGCACAGTACACATGGCACTTGCATCGTTCACAGAGATAACACAGCCGTAGACGACTGCAGCAAACAAAAGAGTGGAGATAGGGGCACACCTGTCGGAGTAGTGGGAGAACTAATTGCGTTGTGAAGAATATGATCGTGTTGACAGGAAAAAGATAGGATAAATGTGGAACAGGGGCTAAGACACTATGTCCAAATGATTCATAATCTTTGCAAGCACTTACCGTCCGCGTCCGAGAATGACATAAACCAAGGTATCATACAGGTATGCCGTATGTCTCCAGCGCCATTTAGTATCTGTATAGGAAATAACATGGCAAGGCGATAATGCACTTTTGGGAATCTAACTATGAAGCTAACAGTTTGTCAACATCTGCATGCTGGTGATCAAGTAATTACTGAAGAAAGTGGAAACAAAACGCGGAGAGCTGTATATTAGTTACATGTCCTGAGTCGCAAAACTATAGCAATGTTTTTCTTATGTTAAGAACCAGCGAGGTCAAAAATTTTTATCCATGTTAAAACTCCGGAGCAAGTGTAATTTCTAATATTTCGCCCATATAAAAAACAAAGCATGTGTCTCAGTATGTGGGACTGAACCCTCAAATGGAAGGTGAGGAAACAGGCGTAACTGAAATCTTAAGGTTATGGCAGCTTCTACCTTATCGAGATCAGAAAGTTTGGCTTAAAGAAAGGAGCATCTCAGGCGATTAGAAACATTTTAAGTTCGTCAAACGTGTAAAGGGGTCCAGCGATAAAAGACAAAAAATCAGGATTATCTACAAACAGGCAGTATCAGGTGTGAAATTTGTAATCGAGAAGACTGCAGATCAAAAAGAAATGAAAGGAGCATGTTCCGCGTACCATAACCTTACATTATATACCTTTGGAGAAGGAAGATTTCATTGTGTACCTTTAGAGTCAGCAGAGCGAGGACAAGATCTAGCACCCAATACAGGCTGTTTGGACACACACACACACACACACACACACACACACACACACACACAGACAGACAGACAGACAGACAGACAGAAAGACAGAAAGAGAGAGAGAGAGAGAGAGAGACGGAGGGGGCGGGGAGGGGGGCTCGACACTGCCACGCTTTCCGTTTTGAGATTTTTCCATCGGAAGACCGATGGCTCTCCAGCAACCATTTTTCAAAAATACAAACAACGATCTCTCTTGGATATTAATATTAGGGACAACATTCGTTTCCGTCTCTCTCTCTCTCTCCCCCCCCCCCCCTGTCGTGTGTGTGTGTGTGTGTGTGTGTGTGTGTGTGTGTGTGTGTGTGTGTGGCAGCTGCAATGCTGGGTATAAAGACGTGTCGCAAACAAGCATTACCGTGAGAATTCTCTTTTTCGCCTCGTAGCCACGTAATAGCCTGGAATTACATATGTTGTTCGCCGTCAGTCAGGCGTGAAGGGCGTACTGGCTGCAGCGCACCTCCGAGACCATCAGCGCCGCCCAGATCGTTTTCTTTTCGTAGCAAGGCGCTTTCTGTCTAAAAGCTGCCCAGATATATTTAGCTCTCTGATGCATAATTCGACATCGATCTACCGCTGCTGCTTCTTTCTCGCGTCTTCCGCATCGACTGCAAGATCAGCCCGCTTCGCTGATTTCCGCCACAACTTGCTGCCCGGCGCATATTCTGCTTTATGGATCTTTACTTTTTGATTATCCCACGGTTCTTTCTCGCTTCTCGGGACGGCAAGGGAGCCACGGAGTGGCGGTCGCTTTCTGGTGACGTGTCAGCAGAACTGAGGCGTGCGGATTAATGCCACCGCCATGTGTGCCTATGCTTTAGTCATCACTAACTGCCATCGTGCTTTATTTTGAGTCATCCGTCTTCTAAATAGTCTGGTCTGATGCGGCCCGCCACGAATTCCTCTTCTGTGAGAACTCTCAAGAGTTCTTCAGTTATTTGTTGGATATATCTCAGTATCTGTCTCACCCTGGAGTTTCATACTCTAAAGCAACGTAAAGTACAATGGAAGTTATTCACTGCGCCTTAACGTACGTCCTATTATACTGTCCCTTCTTGCCATGTTTTCCACTGAGTTCTCTCCTTGCCGATTCTGCAAAGAGCCTCATCTCTTATAAATTCTCTTAACTTTCACATCTCAAAAGTTTCGCTTTCCGTTTCCTGTTTATACCCAGAGCACGATTCTCTTCCATACAGTGCTCTGCCCCGAACGTACGTTTCTCAGAAATTTCTTCTTCAAATTAAGGCCGATGCTCGATACAAATAGACTACTTCCGGCCAAAAATCCGATCTCTGGCAGTGTTAGTGTGCTTTTCATGTCGACCTCACTTCTCCCGCCATCCTATACAGCAGAATTATATCATTCCGTCTACTTAAAGGTTTTGTTCCCCCACATGGTCCAGCCTAGTGCTAGACAAGGACTCAGCGCAACACGTTCATGTTTTTTGTTGTCGCCAGCAATATTCAGAGTCATGTAAAGCCACTGGTCATCTACAACACGGTTCGGTATTTTGTCACACTGCACAATTTCAGGCACTCATCTTAACGCAATTCTCGAGTATCTGGGGCAGTCTCAGTATAAGAAGTTGTTATACGAGGCCCGAGGTTTCAAATCGGAAACTGAACGTTATCCGGCAACGGCACACGGCACATTTTATCGGTGCTGCAGTTATTTCTCCAATTCTAGTGTTATAGCAACAGAGCCGGTATTTCAACTACACCTGATGAAACTTACTACTGACGCAACTACGAGATTATTCACATTTTAATGACCTCACAAAGCACTCTCCCCGGGAGAAAATAGTTCATACGCACAAATAGAAATCAGTTTCAGAGAAGAAAAAGTTGCTAAAACGTCTATGCGTTTGCGCACATTGGCTACGAGGCAAATAATGTACACTTTAAGAGTATATTATCTATGATATGTGCATTTATTTAGCTAATACAAGTAAGAAATATCTTCATCGCTCATAAAAACGAAAATAATGGTAGAACAGGCATTCCCCTCGCACCAATGAAGCGAGAAATCGCGCTACAGTGATACTATGGGCCTGTTCCGCAATCTCGACAGTGGGGGCAGTCTAGTCTGGTGACTGGATTGTTGCGCCCGTAACCAGGTCAACCATCGACGGCCGCCGGTGGCCTATTTGCGGCGCACGAGGGCTGTTTCCCCACTGCGGGGCGACCCGACCGCAGCCGTTGCGCCACGACTCGCAGTCGCTCGCTGTTTCGCGAACTTTCCCCGCAGCGTTTCATCACGCATGGGGCCGCTGCGAGGTGAGAGCAGCCGCGAAACCCCCTGAGAGCTGCCTGCTGGTGGTGGTTGTTTTGGCGTACAGAATACACGGCGCGGACGCCGGACGATGCTTTCGCCGTTTTACGTAAGTCAGCGAGCACCGACATTTCGGCGCAGTTTGCAGCGGCGGGGATCGATGGCTGCGGCGCTGACGTCACGGCAGCGGCCGCGTACTACGTCACGGCTGTTACGTAAGCAGGCCCGGCTGCGGCTGGCGCAAGGCCCCCCTTTAACGACTAGGTTAACGCGCGGCGCGCCGGGGCCACACACACACACACACGAAATAAGGCCATCAACCCAAAGAATCACAACTACACCACCACCACAACCACGGTCCTGTCCTAGACGACGTCGACACAGCGCGTACTGGATTACGAAAACAGGTCTGAAAGATCAGGTACCACGATGCACCTGCGAAGTGCGATTGTTACGGTTCTTTGAGTGTAAAAGACACGCTTATTTACCAGCAGAAACTAATGTTTTTTTACACCTTGAGTTTTTCAGGGCACTCCCTTTTCAAACAAAGATTCATTTGGTTTCTAGCAGACTCCAGTGAGAAAACTCGTATAAAATACTACGCTACAAATTTCATCAAATTCAGTCACCCTTGACTCTGCGTTGAGTGGAAAAGGATTTGCGAAGTTCGCAACGTAAAATACACTTAACGAAGATGCAGTGTAATTGTCTACATCTGCAACACTTTTCCTTAGTTGCCACTTCAGTGCTGTTTATAATATTTATACTTTTCCTTTGTAACTGGATATTCATTTACGTTTTAACCGAACGCGGCTCAATTGTTTTAGGGGTCTCCACTGGTTTACACAGTATACAAGAGAAACAGCTGTTTAGGTACGAATATTTACAGGTACCAACTAAACTGATTCACAGCGTTGTTACATAGTGCTTAAAACATATTTGCAGATCGGAAGGAGACATCACAAAGGCGGCCACCGCTGAACGCAACGGCAACCGTTCGCGCAGTGTTTGACTTGCATCGACCACTAACCCAAGCAGCCAGCAGTACTGTGGTAACCTAGCGAATCAGAATACATGTAATTACCGACGATGTCCCCGTTAAAACCTGGTAAACGCAGGCGTAAGAGGCGAACGGCCGGCGGAAGCAGGCGGTTCTTCCGTACCCCCACTGACTGGCAGCTGCCAACCGCCCGCGAGAAGCTGCGCACTTCGTGTTTGGGTCGCCAGCAGCTGTTCATTAGCGACGTGGACGGGCTGATGGCGGGCTGGCACGCGTCACGTGTTAACCGAGGTGCAAGTGCGCCTCAGCCACCAGGCGGCCAACCGTGTCAAGCTGTCTCACATACACGCTGTTCGCGTCCTGTTACTTCTACGGCACCACTTACAGAAGGCGGTTTTAGCGCGCCTCGTCCATCGTCGGCCAAGGAGCAGTAGTGCGCGATACTTTCCTCGAATTCTCGTCTCCCACATATTCGCGCAGTTGCCACCACACTGTCCCAATTAGCGACAATTCCCAATCACCGTTCTCGTGTTAGTTCCGATATGCCTTCGCTCTCCAACAGCCACGTCATAATAAACCCCATAGGCCGTTTCGATATCGAGTGTTTTACCCCTTAGCACAGAGGCCTCTCCTTAAACATATGGGGGCCTACAATTAACGTGGGGTCCGATATATAGTGTAACTACTTTTTTGTATTCCTCTGGTGCTTTCTGTGTCTGCCATAGCGGTGACGTGAATCTGACGGCACTATCATGTATGGGGATCCAGCTTTATGGAAGAAAGTAGTAGTTTCGTGTTGGCATGTACCTCCTAAAATTACCGTCTCATTGCCTCCCTTGGCTGGGCACCCCTCTAAGTTACAAGGACGCTGCTACAAGACATTATTGCTATACACGCATTCTTTCCCACGCTCCACTTTATAGTCTCCCGAGTTGAAATTCACAAAGGGTACTGTCTTATTCCGAGCACAAAGCTACCACGCTCAGGTGGTAATTACGCTTCCCTTTGTAGGTGTTCTGACAATATGACCAAACAGCGAATCCTGCCGTCGGAACTGCCGCAAAAGCGAAGTACAACAGATCTATAAAGGAATTATTTTCGACACGGCGAACTTGGAGGCACCAGCCCGGTAGGGTGAGAAGCTGGCGGCGCCTCACGACAGGGAAGCGGAACTGAGGAGAAACGGCCGCGGCAACTTCCCGGTGCGTCGCAGCTGACGTCCGCATTTAGCTCAAGGGTACCACCGTAAACACTGCCCGCCCGCCATCCGTTCCGGGACCAGAATGATGCGCCTCTGCCCGAGGTCACGAGCACTCGCCGCCTATGACCAAGCATCGTGACGAAAGTGATAAAACAGCAAATCGCGAAACAATGAACGTGAACATCCGGTAAATAGTATTAATTTAGTAATTACAGTACGAAAACTTCAACTCAAATACTCACTGCTACTATGTGACCAATTCACTAAATCAACTGTCCGGCCGGTGTGACCGAGCGGTTGTCGGTGCTTCAGTCTGGAACAGCGCGACCAATACGGTCGCAGGTTCGAATCCTGCCTCGAGCATGGATGTGTGTGATGTCCTTAGGTTAGTCAGGTTTAAGTAGTTCTAAGTTCTAGGGGACTGATGACCTCAGATGTTGAGTCTCATAGTGCTCAGAGCCATTTCAACCACTGAATCAACCGAGGCAGGTTATTCTGAGTGAATTTTTCATACAAACGTGTACACAGTTGTATGCTCACAGAGGAGGGAATCAATAAACGATCAGTAATCAAATCGGAGAACGTGTTGAAGAAATAAGCTTCAGTGCCGATTTGAGTGTACCCGAAGCTAGTTAGTCGAAGGAACGACTGTTAATGTGTCCAAACATAAAATATCAGTGAATGAAAATTTTTGTATCTCCAGAACTGTTGCGACGAAATACCTAGTCCCTGTGAGTTACCTGCTGTCTGCGGATTGTAAATTCTTCAAAAGGACTCGCAAGACCGAGTAGCAGTTATCAACAGAAATCCATTCAGTCTGACAAACTTAAAATCCCTTCAGTAAAAACTGAAAACCATTGCAGTCGTCGCGAAATGTGCCGTGTACGGACTGGATGTACGAACGTTCTGCGCGTCAGTGGTGTCAGAATGGCAGAAATCGCTGTGGGACTGCAGTTAACAACCTTATGCGAAGAGAAAACTGACAACCGGCACCTTAACTGCCTGACAACTTGCCGCACATTACTCAGTGCGCTTTTCCAGCAAGATACCAAGATAGGCGCTCGTTAACTTTCAAAATTCGTTTTCAAGAACCGGAGCTCTTATCGTGATCTGTGGTGAGACACGTGTTTCCAAAGCCAACAAGGGACAAAAAACTGTGGGAAAAAACACGTAAGAATGTAAAAACTGCCGCACACTATTCTATTCTCTTTTATCGCTTGAGCCTTGTCCCGCAGTTACGCAGGGTCAGCCATCGTTAATCGGATGTGGCGTGGTGAAGTTTAAGGGGTGGCCGGAATTAGTGATTAGTGTACCCCAACTGTCTGCGTCGAGTGTAATCCATGGAATGGTGCGAATGTGTTCAGACGTCTGCGAGCCGTGTAACTGAGTCGGAACGTGGGGACCGGCCCGGTATTCACCTAGCGGTGATGTGGGGAAAACCGCCTAAAAACCACATCCAGGCTGGCCAGCACATCCGTCCTCGTCGTTAAACCGCCCGAGCGGATTCGATGCGGGGGCCCGGCGCGCCTACCCTGGCGGCAAAAAGCGCCGCGCACAAAACGGAAATGTTATTACTGCCGTCTTTTTTTGGACGCCCAAAGAAGGTTGTTTGAAGGTGTTCGTGAATGTCGAAGGAGAATCAGTTCTTAAAGCTGCCAGAGACGTTCGAGACAGGCGCCACTAGTTGCGGTGTCGGGTTTCTGCACAACGGTCGGCCCCGTTCTGCCCGGCAGAATACATACGAGAGCTTTGCGCCAGTTCAAATACGACGCTTTCGAACATCCGCCAAGCAAGAGAGATTTCCACCCCTCCGCGCCAACGACGCTTTGAACATGGCGAAGCAGTAGAACATACTGTCAAAGACTGTAGAATTTTATGCAGTGGAAATTCGGCAACTCAAATGAAAACGATATGCAGGTAAGGAAAGGAACGACGCTGTTTTCAATATTTACCTAATAAACCGGTTTTGCCGCTAGTCTTCAGTGGGGAGAGGCTGGTGCCCGGGCGGTAGGCTGAGAACACTGGGGAGGGGCGGGAGGGGGAAGAGGAGGGGTAGCTGCAGGCAGGAAGCGGCCGTGTCGCAACAACGCCGGGCGCCGCCTTCCCAGAAGCCATACAGCGCAGATGAACAGCTCGCGTTTCTCTCGCGTCTACCGCCCTACGCTGGCTATCGCGAGATTTGCCCTAGCTTTGGCAAACCCGAGTCACTTACCACAGTCCGATGACCGGGTACAGAGCTCTTTTCATGGTTCAAATGGCTCTGAGCACTATGGGACTTAACATCTAAGGTCATCAGTCCCCTACAACTTAGAACTACTTAAACCTAACTAACCTAAGGACATCACAAACATCCACGCCAGAGGCAGGATTCGAACCTGCGACCGTAGCGGTCGCGCGATTCCAGACTGAAGCGCCTAGAACCGCTCGGCCACTCCGGCCGGCTCTTTTCGTGGGGTGGATCGGTCTTAAACAGGGTCGACATAGGCCTTTTTAATCACGCTAAGGCGACGCCTGCGTCTGTAACTACACGTTTACTCCGCAAGCACCGAATGAGCTCTAATCCCTCTCGTGCTTTCTTCTGGAGAGTTTTGTACGTAGGAGGAAGAGGGATACTCTGGTCGAGTCCTCTAGGAAAATACGCTCTGGGAATTTCAACCGCGAACTTTGCCGCGATTCGCATCTCTGCTGTAGCGTCCGCTAGGGCAGGGTCGAGGGCAACTCTGTGACGCTTTCGCGCTTATTAAACGAACCTTCGGCGGAGAGCGCCTCGCCAGTTCGCATATTCTTTCCGTAAATTAATGGAACCTGCTAAGGGTGCTACACTGACAAGTGGCACTGAATCGGCGGGACAAGTGTGAGAACCATCTTTCGCGGGTCAACATTTTTTTTGGAGTTTTTGCAATGACTGCAGAATAGTTTCCATTTCGTACAGTGTAATCCAAGATTGCCGGATCTTGCAGACTAGTTGTGCAGAACATCTTACTCATATTTGCCGCCCGGAGTCGTCGTGCGGTTCTAGGCGCTTCAGTCTGGAACCGAGCGACCGCTACGGAGCAGGTTCGAATCCTGCCTCGGGCGTGGATGTGTGTGATGTCGTTAGGTTAGTTAGGTTTAATTAGTTCTCAATTCTAGGCGACTGATAACCTCAGAAGTGAAATCGCATAGTGCTCAGAGCCATTTGAACAATTTTTTTACTCATGTTTACGTAGAGGACCGACTGCCAGTCAGTCCCCGCGGTCTGCGGAATGCGAATCGGAGCAAAGATCGTAGCCAGAGTATCACTTCCACCCGCGTCCCCACCCGCGTCCCCACCCTCGCCTCCTGAGGAGCGCAGCTAAGAAACTTTGAAGAAAATACTAGGGACAGCACGCGCACGCGTTTGCGGATCTGGACTTTCGACTCCTCTCCACTCGAAGGTCGCTCGACATCGAAACGAAACCGTGCGCAGCAATGCAGGACGAATAAGCGAGAAACCAGCGGAATAGTGATGCCTCGAGTGACAGCTGATCTCACGGTGTGTCACATCGACACCACAATCGCAGCTGTGCCGGTCCGCAGTTCGAGGTCTAGCGGGTAGCGTTACTGCCTCTGGATAACAGGGTCCCAGGTTAGATTCCTGGCTGGGTTGGTAATTTTCTCTGCCCAGGGACAGGGTCTGTGTTATATCATTATGTCGACAGTGGCTAGATTGTGAAAAACTGAACTGTGTAAAAACTGGTACTTTGTACAGGCATTGATGACAGCACAACTGTGTGTGTGTGTGTGTGTGTGTGTGTGTGTGTGTGTGTGTGTGTGTGTGTGTGTGTGTGTGTGTGCGCGCGCCGCTCGGCAACGACGGCACGAGCGCTCGTACTCAGGAAACAGGCTCTGCAATAGTCGCCTTATGGGTTCACAACTGTCGTAACGTCCGCCCCTGCCAAATGGCCCGAACACGACGAGTGGAGTGGAGTGAAACAGCGACATTTCCGCTAGTGAACGAATGCATCATTCGGACGCTACAGTCTGTTCGCCGCAAGTTATGACCACTGCCTTTCCCGTAACTTACTGGCGGCCCGTCAATCGCGTGCGATTGATGAGATGTTACGTTTCATCGGGGAAGACGTCACAACTTGCGGGACTGAGCAGCACGCGTCTGTACAACGATATTCCGAAGAAAAACTACGCGGGCTACACACATTTAACCTGGTCATTAGCAAAAACCGTTCAGCACTTTCGAAGATTCAGCTTTCGTGCTAGAGAACAAAACACCTGACAGAAAATTTGGAACTACTTACAGCAGCGTCAGACCGTCCGTTGGTTAGGCACAGCAGCTCTCGACCAACCGCTGGCCCAGTTCTGGCCTATAGTCAAAGCAGTGCGACACAAAGCCACACGTACTCTCGTTTTCTCGAGGTACGGCGCTACAGCAGCGGAACGTCTATGTTCCTGCGTGGTGCTCGAGTTCTGCGCCTTGTTACTATGTGTCGCCTTCAATTTATCGCCGGCGCGCGCACGTCGCACGGGCTGGCGTCAAAGGCGGAGGCAATTACTTTCCCGGCGCGCACACGCAGGTAGCGGGACGGGTGTGACGGTCGGGGTGGGCCAGCGCGCACGTGCAACGTCACCCACTGGCGACAGTCAATTGTTCCCGGACGTCGACACCTGCGTGGACGGCGGCCGGGGAGGGGCGACGTCAGAGAGGCGGCACTTTGCAGAAGCGCGGTGACGCACACGGACGGCGGCACTAATTCACTTCTCGCCTGTTTCCGCCACGCGCCCGAACGCCGGTGTTTGTGTAAGTTGAGGCCCCACACGTGCGGCGCCCGAGCGACGCTTTGCCCAAAGACGCCAATTGTCGGCGCACGCTCACACTCCGACAACTCGTAGTAAAGGTCATTAGAATCATCATTATCCCAGAAGTCTTGAACAGTATTAATATCAAGCTTTAGTAAAGTCGGCAAATTAAGTCCCACAAATTCTAGCAAATACCTGCCGACACATAAAAAGGGAAGGAGTTTACTTCACATTTTGTCTGTAAATACGTGGGATGCGCCCATTTGCTCATGCTACGAGCCTCTCTGCATTTCGCGAAGCATCTGTCGTGTCTAGAGAATGGACTTGTTTGTCTGCCTGATTGCCGCTAATGTCTAACTTCCTCGAAGGTACTTTAGTCAGAACTAATGAGCACGGGTCAGACTGCTGTTGCTGGAAGGCCGACCATGAAATACCGACCAGGATACTAGGAACACTAACGCTGAACAGCAGGTACACGTGGAGCACTGAGGCGGAACCCAAGTGAACATAAAATTTGACGGCGGAATCAGCTCTGTCTGCAGAGGTTGACACAAACGTTACGTTATCGCTACTGGAGTTCCGGTCGGGGGTGGCGAGCGGGGATAGGACACACACACACACACACACACACACACACACACACACACACACACACAGAGAGAGAGAGAGAGAGAGAGAGAGAGAGAGAGAGAGAGAGAGAACAAGCTGTGGAAGTTAAACCCCCATTCCATGCGGTTACAATGTTTAACGACCAGGTTACCCAGTCCGGTGTCCAGCTTGAAAAGGTGTGTTGACAAGCACTACGAACAATTAGACGTTGAATATTACCGTTCTATCATTAAAACTGGTATACTGTGGCTCGCTGGCTCAATGACCGAAATCAAATAGGCCAGGATTTGTAATTCCGTCTGCAAGTTTCAAACGAGTTCAATAATAAGATTTTGCTTAAGATTTTGCTTATCATGCGAGATATTTCTCTCTTAATACACTCATTCTTTTTGACGTGCATCAAAAAATTGAACATCTTGACGTCGCATTTTAACGAAAGACATTTAAAATCCAAAGGTCGCATTCCGACCAATACAAAAAGTCAAAATTTTCTGATTCCACGAGCCCGCCAGTAAAATTTTCATAATTCCAGCAATCATTAAGTCATAATACGAGAGAAACTCACTCTATACACAGCACATTTATTTTGCAACTGAGGATTCGTGTACGAGTTCTACCGTTTTCGAAAGACGACCCCCTACAACATTAAAATCAACAACGCGTGCTGCCATCTAGCAGGGACGCGCGAACCTAGAGCAGTGCAGCGCGGCGCGGCGCGCCACCGAGGCCCGACGGCTGGTCGGCGCAACTCGAGCCGAGCCCCCCTCCACTTAAACAGGCGCACAGGTATTCCGTGTGTTTTCACACCCGTTGCACAAGAGCCCGCGAGTCACGGAGCGCCGGCCACGACCAAAACAAGCGGCCGCTCGGAAAGAAACCCGCCACCGGCACCGCCGCTGGCGCAACCACTCACCTAGCCTCTTCTCCGGTTACTTAGCGCCACTCTCGACGCAGCCGGAAACGACTGCTTCAAAGCAGCGAGGCGGTCGGCCCGGGAGCCGTTAATAACGCAGCCACTGGTGGTAGCCTTCCTCGCTCCTCAATTGTTTCCGCCACACTATAGACAAATACTAAACTCTTTGCCAAACTGCAACAGGATGAAGATCTTCGCGAAACCGACTTCTAATAGCAGTCAGTTCTTACCGGACGATATGTTTGCAAGGTCTATTCCCTCTTCGTCCACAGGAGAATAACTGCTTCTATGTCTGTGCGAGATTTAGCCGAGATAATTTTATCTTTCCGATCACTACGGGATACATACGACGGGGCTGATTAATATTTATCGTTTCTGATCCGAAAGTCTTGCAACACTTCTTACACTTTCGTCTGTGTCGATTGGTACCACCTCTGTATATATTCAATGTCCAACCCGACTTTTAACTACACACTGGATAACTATTGAAGAGTCTGGGCCGTACAAGCGCCTTTAAGGCTCTTTGCGGAACAAACTGCAGTGTCCTGCCAATGAATCGTTGCCTGTTATCTTATTTACCTACAACTAATCTTATGTGGTCGTCCCATTTCATCTCGCTACACATTAGTATTACTACCAACTTCCTGTTCACAGTATATCGCTTCCTCCGGTTCCCTTCAAACACACATGGATTTGCGAACGTCGTAACGCCCCAACAGCAAGCAGTTACAATCACAGGCACCACACGGCAGGTCCAGTCTGTTAGTGGCGTCAGGGCGCACAGTTAAGGATGGCGTCCCTCGCAGGAAGTGCGGCGCGATAGCGGCCAAAGCACAGCAACACAACACGCTATCAGCAGATAGCGCCGCTGCGAAAACAACCGCTCTTCTGGTGAGACACGAAAACACACGCACACACGCGCGCGCGCCTTACGTCACACGTGTGCCGCGAGAGAAGCTTGCTTAAGGTCCCACAACTCCGGTGGCCAACAGCTGTTAGTAATTGCGCCTCCTCAGTGACCAGTACTGGCCGGTTCAGACAGCGATCTGTAACCATGTGCTTGATGCTGTCCGTAGTCTGAACAGAATGAGGCAAGTATGAAAATTCTTATCAACTGGAGTATATAAACTTGGATTTTTAAGGTAATGACTCTCAGTTCCAAACAGTCATCTTTGACAATAGTGTTGGTGAGCACTTAATACAGGACTAAGATTAATTCAGCGCATGCGAAAACAGTGATA
The DNA here is from genome assembly GCF_023897955.1 of Schistocerca gregaria. Lineage (NCBI taxonomy): Eukaryota > Metazoa > Arthropoda > Insecta > Orthoptera > Acrididae > Schistocerca > Schistocerca gregaria. Next base: position 862,414,668 of record NC_064922.1, read on the forward strand.
GGATAGAGACATTTGTTGAAAGTGAGTGAAAAACTTGCTGAAGCTGAGCAGCAGCATTGGAGGGAGCCATTATTGCGCATAGCTCGGCCGCGCTTACATCGCACAGCGACTGCTGGCCACATTTGATCTCACTCTGAGCACATTTGGTGTTCACAGCCATTTACAATTTTTTGAAGGCCATCGTATTCCCGCTGACTGCACAAATTATATCACTATTGCATGTATACATGTCAGCGACAAAAATAGGCTCTGTATACACGTCGGAGGGTTTTAAAGCCAGACATGGGTAGGAGCAAACTGTTCTGTAATGCCACTTGAAAATGACCCAAAGGCAGAAATTCCAACAGCGAAATTCGTAATTTCTACAGTCAACATATGTCCTTAATACGAAAAACCAAAAAACAGCTTTGCGAGAAGTACCAACATCGTTAAGATCACCATTACATCGCTGTACTCGTTTCCACACGAGATTCCAAAAACAGTTACGAAACTCCACAATTCCATGCAACATCCGTAAAGGTTTGAATTCTCGGCGATTCCAGAGTTACGAGAATTTACCTCTTCAATAAATTTCGTGCCTTCATGTGTACTGGCATTTGCTGAAAACCTCGTCCGCTGTCTTTAACCGTTCACGGATGAGAAAGATATGTCTTTCATCGCGTTAAAATAATACTGATGTCGCTATATTCTGTAAAGTACATTGGTTTGACTAATTGCGTGCGCCGGCCGCGCCTGGAATGGGAAGTGTGTCATCTGCAGGGACAGCGACAGCGCAAATGTGTCAGCAGCGTACGCAAATTCGTGCCGTGCTCAGAAATAATTTGTAGCGATTCTCGATTTTTGTTTGAAAATTTGCCCTTTCGTACTGAGAAATACCAAGACGCATGCCACTGCTGTTCCGTAAAGTTTTATCTTGGTTCTAAGTTGTTCATCCCTTTTCGTGCCCGGAATTGTCACACTGATTTAGCTGCATGACGGGCGCATTTATTTGCTCTTAGATCGTCAAGGATAAACCTAGAACATGCAGCGGAGCTCATTGTGTTGTTGTGGTTTTCAGTCCTGACACTGGTTTGATGCAGCTCTCCATGCTACTCTATCCTGTGCAAGCTGCTTCATCTCCCAGTACCTACTGCAACCTACATCCTTCTGAATCTGCGTAGTGTATTCATCTCATTGTCTCCCTCTACGATTTTTACCCTCCACGCTGCCCTACAATACTGAACTGGCGATCCCTTCATGCCTCGAAATGTGCCCTACCAACCGACCCCTTCTTTTGATCAAGATTGTGCCGCAAATTTGTCTTCTCCCCAATTTTATTCAGCACCTCCCGATCTACGCACCTAATCTTCAGCATTCTCCTGAAGCACTGCTTCTCAAAGCTATTTTTTCCTATATAAAATGTTTATCGTCCGTGTTTCACTGCCATACATGGCTACACTCCAGACAAGTACTTTTATAAAGGACTTCCTGACAAATGTGTATCCGATATTAACAAATTTCTCTTCAGAAACGCTTTTCTCGGCATAGCCCTACTGCGATGATCATCAGAGCTCATTATCAATTTGTATTGTGGAAACACGCTGGCCGCAATCACACGGGACGTTGTGCTCACCCTTAGGGCTCCATCTGGGTCACGTTTCACCCGCGCCACGCCTACTTTCCAGCAAGTTTCCCCCAAGACTAACGCCACAAGGATGACTGGTATCAGACGGCGTCTAAAGTCTCGGTTGTGAGGCATCGCGCCAGAATAGCGGATGCGCAGGGTGCGACCGAGCGCCACCACCTCCCTTTCGCTGCTCTGGCTGCAGTATCTGGTCTACTTGCTTCTGTAACTAAGTGGAGGCGCAAGGGCGGACACTTAAGTCTCCACAGCAGAGTCCCTCAGACACAAATGCCAAACGGAGGGAGGGAGGGAGGGAGGGAGGGAGGGAAGAGCTGCCTCTCTGCGCCCTGGAGGCCGTTCGCCGGCTCGGCGCGCCGTGGCGAAACAGCGCAGCGTGAAGGAATGTCCCGCGTCGTGCCGGGCCGTAGAAAGCGACGAGCAAGGTACTGGCCGCAGGCCTGCCTTCCCACGCCTCTTCACTGCTCTGCTGTCCACCACGGGAACGCCTCCAATACTGCAGCAGCCGACACACTCGGCAAGCGGGCCACTATGCCCGTGTGCAGGTACCCACAAACTTTACTTACCGAGTTGCCGAAGTCAACACGGAACGAAGCATCCGATAGGCACTTTGTAGCACTGTAGACCGTTAACACTTGCAAATGAGGTGAAGCAGTTTTGCTACCTCGGAAGTAGAATTAATACAAAAGCAAACTCTAAGGGAGTAAATTTCTTATGGCACAGGGGGTTCTATGAAAGGAAATGATTAGTGACGTTCGAAGCGGAACACCATTTGTGAAAAACTGTCTCTGTAAAAGTGCGAAACGCGGACACTAGAGCAAGAAATGAACGATTACAAGCCTTCGAAAGGTCCAGTTATAAGAGAATCCTCAGGTGGATTGATCGCGGAAGGCATCAGCAGTACAACTTGACGAGGAGAAAACTTTATTACGAACATAATTGGAGCGGGAGAATGGCTGGGCGCATAAATCGTTACGAAAAACTGTTCCGAAGTGACTGTGAGAAGAGGGAATCGCAGGTGCAGGCTTTGCTATGAGCGTATTAAATAAGCAGATGGAGTGAAACGAAAATGTCACATGGGCGACACAGCTGTTGCACCAAAAAGTGCCGCCGCGCGCCAACACGGAACGCAGGCGATGCATTCCTGGACGGCTGTTCCTCGAACAAAGCAGGTTATGGCAACGTAACACAACGCACCGAGCCCCGTCATTCTACCATAGAAGTTAAACTGCACCGTCAACACACGAGCCCATTACACCATGTGCAAGAGTATTCAACCGCCATACCGGAAACCCACCGCACTTGTTCGCAGCTAAAACGCTATCTTCAACAATTCAGTTAATTACGAGACCTTATGGCTCCCTGGCCGCTAGTACATCGTTACGTACACTAAGGGAGAAACATATTGAGGTTGAAACTCTTTCGTCCGTGTTTGGGTTAACAATAACACGTTTCGGGCGGGGTCCGCCTTTAGCAAAATCATTTTTTGTCCCAGATATGTTTTACTGCAGTTGCACTGTCAGGTATGAATACATAATTTTACGTGCACTTCAAAAATCTATAATTACGATTTATGAACTAATATTTACATGTAATTAAACAGTAAAGAACATTCCGTGTTTAACAGCCCTAATAATAAAAAATCATTTATGATGCTGCAACTGCAGTGAAATGTCTTCGACAAAAAACGAAATTGTGTTTTGCTGAAGGCGGACCGCACCCAAAAATGTGTATTATCAGTAAAGGAGTCAGGTGGAGAACTTTCTATAATTAACGTTAATTAGCTGCCTCACTCAGGCCCACAGGACGAACTTATTGTTACCTCCACAGAGATGTATATGTTACTGGCAAAAGTTGGGTTTTTACAACATTTATTTCTTATTACAGCCAGTTAAGGAACATAATTCTGAAATACAACTATTATGCCTTCCCTACACACGAACGTTCAGAAGCGGTATACATCGTTACAACTGATAACTGACAATTCTTATAACCGCACACGCACACACAACTGTGTTTTATTTAAAAGAAATGTGTGTTACACAGGAAACATTTCTCCTGCACGTCAAATTTCTGTGTATGCAGATATGATAGGTAGAAGCAGTATGAGCACAAACAGCACTGCACGTCATCTCACTCGCATTCATATCGTCATAAATGTCAGTAGTTGCAATAGCGTAAGTATGTAGGCTAACTTCTCTGAACTCTCATTCGTTGGTTGACGTGTCACATCAGAGGTCCACTTGAAAATTTTCACATCCCACAACTGGCTACTAATATCGAATGAATGCCGAAGGAGCCTAACTTGCTGCAATAAACTGTACAGCCTCGCGATGGAGAAAACAATTTTGGCCTCTGTGAAATTATGTTTTAACTTGGCACACAATCTGAGTCAGTCAAGGGCGAGATTGTTTCGACTTCGGCCACACCACATCGTGGACAGAGAGTGCCAGGTACTTTCTACATTCCGCGTCACGCCGCCTGGCGAAACCGCTTGCAAAAGTCACAGCTTAGGTACGATGGCGGGGGGCAGTGTTTTGCGACACCGCAGCGGTTTGATCCAGCGGGTAGTTCTCGACACGGGACGCCAGCTCTGGAGAGAAAATACTTGCACTGTAAGAGAGCCAACAAAGGGACAAACCTAGCCGTCGCTGATACCGACGCCGTCACCTCGGCAGAGACGCTGCCGCGTGCTGTTTTCTAGTTTGCGCCAGCTGTATCGGGGTCACGAAGTCTGTATACATATCGATCGCCTACGCAAGGTGCACAGTACGTCTCTGAAAGGGAAATTGGTGAGTGCGTGAGTACCAAGTGTACGAGACCTGCAGCAACTGTTGAATAACAAAGTAGCCAGATGCCACTCCACGGAGACTGACATTCGCCAATAAATTCGCCTACTTACAGATCGAAGCCTCCCCCTGGTGTTTTCCAAACAGAGCACGGACTAACCAGCGCAGTTATACGTCAATGAATTAACCTAAGTGTACACGTGATTACTGCGGTGCCAAACTGCCATTTTCTACCTAAAATAAGCACGGCAGGAATTTGCTTACGCTGCTGACTTTAGCGCTGTCGCTGTCCCCGCAGATGACAGACGCTTCCCTCTCCAGGCGCGGCCGGCGCACGCCTGCGTTATGCAAGGAGCCGACGCCGGCGTCGACGTCGACCCAGATGCGCGCCGCCTGCGCAGTGCGGCCGACGCCGCTGACCCACTGACCCAGCCAGAGAGCGCCGCACCAGACAGCACGCCCGATCGAAACGGCGCGCCGAGCTCAACAATGCCGCACCGGCCATTTGCGACCACCCCCCCCCCCCTCCTTCCCTCTCGGGAACTCGGCACTTGCCAAAAAGCTGTACGGAAGACGTTACAACCTCCGAGGCGCTTTTGATAGGCGATGGCTGTTTCCCAGAAACTTGCAACACGGAAAATTCTGACGATGAAACAAAGGTACAACCTTACTGTCTGCCCTCGACGAAAACGACCGCAGCGTATTGCGCATCAACAGGCGGAATACTTCGCTACCCTTCGACCGCGCTATTGTCGAAAACTCACTGCAAACTTGAACGACCGAAAAATATGGAGCAGTAACTCTCCGGAATCACCTGCACCGGAACGACTCCATAAAAGAAGTCCCAGTTCACGCAGATGTTCGGCTAAGTTTCGCAGTTATGTAAAACATTCACGAGACGATTTCCTTAAACAACTGTTCGACCGCATGTTGGCTATTTCTCTTCGCTCTGCGATCCTTACTAGATAGAATTAAGAGAGAATATGGAGAAGCGCCAAAGAAGAGCGGCGCGTTCCGCCGCTGCTTCGTTTAATAACGCAAGATTGTCACCAACTTCGCCACCAAACTCAGAGAGACTCTACGGGCGTATAGGCGTGCGCTGGTTAAACTTTGAAAGCGTACTTTCGAAAACGAGTCACGTGAAGCATTCTCTCCTTCCACATGAGCCTCCTCAAATGAATAAGACCAGATAACAGAAATTAGGTCTCATGCGGTGGCTTCTCACGCACCATTGGTGAATGACACAGGAGCGGTGGCAGATCGTAACGGTGCCAGATGTGCCACTCGCCATAACGTGGCGTCGGCAGTACTGACGTATATGCACAAGTTTATCAGAGAACGGGACCCTTACGATCATTAATAGCAAATTAGACACGTCTCGTCTAGTCTGCTGGTCATCCGCATTGTATTGGCGAACCGCATCCTCGAAATTGCAGTCTGTTCGTATGCCTACGGTATGTTGACGTTATTCAATTGTAATGCCACGAGCTGTTGCTTGTCCACAGTGTGCAGCACACGTGGCAGCCGGCGGCGACCCACGTGCGGCCCTGACCCCACGTGTCGCCACTTTACGGGCTGCACGCGCCGGTCGTAAACCCTGCAGCGCTGGCGGGGGCGGCGCGCCGCCGTCCCTGCAGCCGCTACCGCCTGACGTCACGGCAGCCGTACCAGGTCAGTGGCGGCGAGGACGGCAGCAGCTCCGCGCGCCCGCGGTGGCCTGGCGGAAGAGCCGGCTGGCGTCTCACTTTCATACCGATGCCCCGCTGTTTATTTTGGCACAGAACTAACGGCATGTCTGTTTAATTCTGAGTCTCAAAACGCATCTCATCGTCGGCGATAGAAGCTAACTTCTTCACTCACACGTGAGTTACAGGAGACAGTAAAGAGCAAATAGACAATCTCACATTTCCCATCTTCTGGGATTTGCCGATGAAGTCACAGGTATGTTATGATAAGTTGGTGACAGAACTACGTGAGCTTCTTAACTGAAGGATACGAACACAAGTGGAGGCTAATTTGTCAACAAATTTAAGGTGTACTGCTTCAGAAGAGTAAACTACGGACACAACTAAGAAACAAAGCAAATTAAAATTCTGCGTTCTCAGTGAGCTGAGTAAGACACCGTACTCAAGTCTCATGAGTGCTCCTGTAAATGATGTTTCCATGGTCCATTAAATTTCGGGCATGCAGCCGCGCAAATAAAATTTCTTCCCCTGATATTTCAGCCGAAATATCAGTGGAAGAAATTTTATTTGCGCGGCTCGATGCCCGAAATTTAATGTACTATTCATTACGCCGTGTCCGCACCTCGTGGTCGTGCGGTAGCGTTCTCGCTTCTCACGCCCGGGTTCGATTCCCGGCGGGGTCAGGGATTTTCTCTGCCTCGTGATAACTGGGTGTTGTGTGCTGTCCTTAGGTTAGTTAGGTTGAAGTAGTTCTAAGTTTTAGGGGACTGATGACCATAGATGTTAAGTCCCATAGTGCTCAGAGCCATTATGCCGTGAAAAGTTGAAAATGTACAATGTGTACATGGGTTGGGAATTTATTTATATATTGATAAATTATAGATACGTCACCAGATGTTTTAAAACACGTCGTACATCCTGTAGTTTTTGTTATTCATCTTTTTGTAGTTCTCTTGGCTAGATCGCCAGCATCTTACGCTTATTTCCCGTCACATCTCGTCACATCTCGTCTTCTTCTTCCTCCTCCGTGTCACTCTTTCCGCTGTCACTCAGTCTCGCTGTCTACACACTATGAAGATTGTTGTTACGTCGCATACAGGCATGTCTTACGTCGTGTTCGCAGGTACTCCTCGTGTGCTGTTTTTGAATTACTGTTTGGCAATGCGTTTAGTTGTGTCCTCTGTTCTTCGTCTCTTCTTGCTGTGTATATATTTGCGTCTGTGTCCGTGTACTCTAAGCGTAGTTTATGTCTATTGTTGGTGTACTGCCCGCAGAAGAAGATAGTATGTTCTGTGGAACCTCCTCCGTCGGACGTGCATGTAGGCGTCTCTCTTAAAACTCGCGTGGGGATAAGGTCCGTGTCCTGTCCAGAAATGAACCATACCGCGGCTGGGATCGATCGGTTGGGAAGCTTATTGCCGTCACAGAATGAAATTTTCACTCTGCAGAAGAATGCGCGCTGATATGAAACATCGAGGCCGATTAAATCTGCGTGCCAGAACGACCTGTAAGGCCGGGTCCTGAGTCGTGCGTGAGTAGCTTGCCCACGAAGGGTAAAGGTCCCGAGTTCGGGTCTCAGTTCGGCACACAGCTTTAATCTGCTAGGGTGTCTCACGTTACCCCAACACGCTGACTTCGCACGTGCCAACATAGGTGGTTATCCGTTGGAGCCGCTCTCCGCCTGGTAGGACTGGCTGGTGGCAGTGTCCGTAGTGCGAGCCAGGTGTCCGGGCGGGCGGCAGCTGTTGCGCGGGCAGCGGCAGGTGTGCGGCGCAGCTGCCGACTGCCGGCTGCCCTCTCCAGACGCCAGACGCACACCTGCGCCGCGCCGCCGGCCCCACCTGACGCGCCGCGGACGCTGAACTCTCCAGGCTTTTTAATCAGAGAGCACGGCTGCACTCGCTATCCGGCCGGTCCTGCAGCGACCCGAAAGTGTGGGATACGCACTTTGTCCACAGGCCTTCCTGGCATTATCAACTGTTCTGTAACTCTATGGCAGTCTCTAGGCCAAGCATACCTTTCGTCACAGGCAAGTGGGCGGACTATCGCCATACCGTGTGTGTGTGTGTGTGTGTGTGTGTGTGTGTGTGTTTGTGTGTGTGTTTTTTGCACTGCCGAACGCTTCATTGTGTATAATGAAGCGTTCGGCAGTGCAAGACGCCATATTCTTCCTCTTCGGCTGACAGTAGCACGTATCGTCCCTGAGTAAGGTCATTTAATAAATTAAGTTTTCTCAGACTTGACTTCGAGCTTGACCCGTTACATGGCGTAACACAGATTATAAAGTATGTCTTTTTCCATATCGCTAAATTTGCATACGGATTATGTGCGCCACGGATGTTAAGTTGCCAAGGAATCACAGGAAAACTTCGTTCTTGGTGTGGTCTTCCGTAGGTAGAATATTCAGAAATGTTGAGTCAACTCTTTAAGGAAACACTCAACATATCTCGCAAGCTGTCTTTTTTAAACGTTTCCAGCAAGCGCCGTATGTTCATACAGAAGCTGAAAGTCACTGTACAGCTGAGGGTAGGTACAGCAGTGCCAGTGCAACATCCTTCCCCATCCCCACCGCGCAAGTGCATGGCGCACCTAACCATTCCCCTTGTGCCTTTGTACGAGGCCTCATCTCAGTGATCTTGCCGGTATGCACCTTATGCGGAGTACTGCGTATCAGTCCCGCAGACCTCTCCAACAAAGTCTCGCGCGACGGAGTCAATCTTCCAAGTACATACGTCTAAGATCCCGAAGGCATTGACAACTCTCAAAGTGCTGGAATCGGCCCGTAGAAAAACTAACAGCGCAAACCTGAAGAAATGCTTCGATGTCTCTTATCCGCCTGACCCGGTGAGCAACCAGAACACCCCAGTTTTCTGTTCGCGGTGTCCTCGACAGGAGGGCGCTACGCTTTCCCTGAACTCTTATCAAAATGCAATCTGCCATTCGCCTGCGGCAAATGACGTTATGTGCTGTGCTCCTCACATTTCGTAATACACACACACACGCACACACACACACACACACACACTGTTCATTGCCAATTACTTCATTACAAGCGCAACACTTGTAGCATTGCCTATCGATGGACTGAAGTACGTGCAACATGACTATAACGCTTTGAACTGTTGGCGACAAATCGATATGCAAGTATTGGTGACAATCACACTGCAGCTTCATGTACATTACGATATATTTATCATCTACATCATACTCAGCAAGCCATCTAATGGTGTGTCGCGGAAGTTACTTTCGGTACCACTACCTGATCCCTCCAATCCTGTTCCACTCGCGAAAACTGCGTCCGAAGAATGACTGTCAGTAAGTCTCTGTATTGGCTCAAATTTCTTGAATTTTCAACTCGTGGTCAATATGCGAGATGTGGGCGGGAAGTAATACGTTGTCCGACTACTCCTGAAAAGTGCTGTCCAGAAATTTCAACAGAAAGTCTCTCCGTGATGCAAAACGCCTCTCTTCTAATGCCTGCCAGTGGAGTTTGTTTAGCATCTCCGTAACGCTCTCTCGCCAGATAAACGATCCCGTGACGAAACGCACCGCTCTCCGTTGGATCGTTTTTGTATCCGCTCTATCAGTCCAACCTGACAGGGATCCCAGATAAATAAACAATACTTAAGAATCGGGCGAACAAGCGCCTTATAAGCCACTTGTTTTGTGGATTAGTTATATGTTCTTACGATTCCTCCGAAGAGTCAGTCTGATGTCTGTTTTTGCCAGTATGTATCAGCCAATGGGACTACGGCTGTGCACTGGCGGCTGAATTTGACCTATAAGCATTATTACTGCTTCGACCACCGACGCTTAACACACATTTCATGCGGTTCTCTGTGCCGGAGCACCGTGCGCGCCAAGCCCTCGGCCAAGTGACTTCAAAGACTTAACATTAATCAAACTTTGAAACACCGTGTTGTCTTTCTGAGAACTACCCAACAGTCTTAAAAAGCGTGTCAGCTTCGAACGAACGTGTTTCCAAGACTTGAGTAGATAAAGTTACCGGTTTTGACTCCCAGGAAGAAGGGCGTCCGCTCCCTCCCTTCCACTCTACAGCTTACTGAGAACTCGTTACGGTATCACAGAGCTGTCGTATCGCGTAACACGTCTTCCAAAAGCTAGTTCAACAGCTCTCTTAATACAGTTCTTGGCGAATAGCAGCCACTTAGTTGCCGAGCCTGCGCCGGATCGTATTTTGAAATACACTACTGGCCATTAAAATTGGTACACGATGAAGGTGAGGTGCTACAGACGTGAAAGTTAACCGACAGGAAGAAGATGCTGTGATATGCAAATGATTAGCTTTTCAGAGAATTCACACAAGGTTGGCGCCGGTGGCGACACCTACAACGTGCTGACATGAGAAAAGTTTCCAACCGATTTCTCATACACACAAACAGCAGTTGACCATCGTTGCCTGGTAAAACGTTGTTGTGATGTCTCGTGTAAGGAGGAGAAAAGCGTACCATCACGTTTCCGACTTTGATAAAAGTCGGATTGTAGCCTATCGCGGTTGCGGTTTATCGTATCGCGACATTGCTGCTCGCGTTGGTCGAGATCCAATGACTGTTAGCAGAATATGTAATCGGTGGGTTCAGGAGGGTAATACGGAACCCCGTGCTGGATTCCAACGGCCTCGTATCACTTAGCAGTCAAGATGACAGGCATCTTATCCGCATGGCTGTTACGGATCGTGCAGCCACGTCTCGATCCCTGTGTCAACAGATGGGGACGTTTGTAGGAGAACAAACATCTGAATGAACAGTTCGACGTCGTTTTCAGCAGCATGCACTGTCAGCTCGGAGACCGTGGCTGCGGTTACCCTCGACGCTGCATGACAGACAGGAGAGCCTGCTATGGTGTACTCAACAACGATCATGGTTGCACGATTGGTATAAGACTTTTTTTGGATAAATCCAGCTTCTGCTTACGGCACCATGATGGTCGCATCAGTCTTTGGCGACATCGTGGTGAACGCACATTGGAAATGTGTATTCGCCATCGCCATACTGGCGTATCACCCGGCGTGATGGTATGGGGTGGCATTGCTTACACCTCTCTGTAACCTCTTGTTCGCATTGATGGCATTTTGAACAGTGGACGTTACATTTCGATGTGTTACGACCCGTGGCTCTACCCTTCATTCGATCCCAGCCAAACCCTACATTTCAGCAGGATAATGCACGACCGCATGTTGCAGGCCCTGTACGGGCCTTTCTGGGTACAGAAAATGTTCGACTGCTGCCCTGGCCTGCACATTCTCCAGATCCCTCACCAACTGAAAACGTTTGCTCAATGGTGGCCGAGCAACTGGCTCGTTACAATACCCCAGTCACTACTCTTGATGAACTGTGGTATCGTGTTGAAGCTGCATGGGCAGCTGTACCTGTACACGCCATCCAAGCTCGGTTTGACTCAATGTCCAGGCGTATCAAGGCCGTTATTACGGCCAGAGATGGTTGTTCTGGGTACTGATATCTCAGCATCTATGCACCCAAATTGCGTGAAAATGTAATCTCACGTCAGTTCTAGTATAATATGTTTGTCCAATCAATACCCGTTTATCATCTGCATTTCTTCTTGGTGTAGCAATTTTCATGGCCAGTAGTGTAAATCTACTCTTATTACCCACAGCACAAGGATCTCTGCGTACGCTATCATTCAGCAAGAAACCACGTCATACTCCGGCGAGCCACGTGCGTCGAATGCATTGTTGACAGTACACCACCGGTTACGATATGCTACTAGAAACAGTGACCTTCTTGAAATATGTGAGTGGAGCGACCTGAGGTGGAAGGATCACTTAAAACTAGCTGTAGGAAAATGAGATGGAAGACTTGGGTTCACTGGAAGTATGGAAAGTCTGTCTCCACGAAAGAGGTGGTTTACAAACAAGTTTTTGTTGAGTGTTGCTCGTAAGTTTCACTACGTTACCACGTTGGGTTAACATATCCGACAAAGCCAGGTGAGTTTTGTTACGGGAATGAGCAAATTTCAGTGGCGAACGCTAAGAGAGACCTCGTGTATTATGCAGTGTTTTTCTGTGTAAATTCCAAGATACAGACAGCCCGTCTCCCAGAAACGTCTCGCTAAACGCATGATCGGAACATCTGTAACTGAAGCCCGTACTGTGCCTTACTCAGAGCCGTTCTTGACGCGCACAATTCTAAGGAACACGAAGGAGGGGGAAATGCTAACTGTACCAGAAAAACGTTCCGTTACGAGCCCCGACACAGCTCGCGGAGTACTGGTGTTCCCGAACGGTTGACGTCTCAGGCACGTAAGTGGGTATTACACGACGCTCTGCCGCGAACGGTACGGGTCTAGCGCGATAGCTGTCTAGCGGTAGAGCGTGTGAAACTACGAAAATTTGCAGACGTTACCCGCGCGCCAGGATAGAGAGCAATTCTAAACTGCTGTCAATCCGCGCATGCGCCCTCGGCAGCGGTAACTCGCGTATGCATGCGCAAAAGGGTGTACCGCAATGCTTTGTTATTTTCTTGTAGTTAGGTGGTTAATAGCTGCCATTTTTTGTGGGGTGCACTCAGCCTCGTGATGCCAATTGAGGAGCTACTCGACCGAATACCAGCGGCTCCGGTCAAAGAAAACCATCATACTGACAGGGAGAGCGGTGTGCTGAGCGCACGCCCCTCCTAACTGCATCCTCATGAGGGTGACACTGCGATCGCATGGTTCCGATGGGTCACTTGTGACCTGAAGACGGAGTGCTAATGGCTAATTTCAGATTTTCGTGTAGGGATCTTTTCGTAATTCATTCAGTAAGTAGGTTTCAGAAATGTCTAAATTCAGGCATATAGCGAGGAAAGGTGTACATTTGACCCGTTGTATTATAATAAGGTACGTCACCAATCGTCTGAATAATACGCATGTAACGTTAGACGGTGATTTTCGATTTATATCGTAATGCCTCACGTACAGGTTCATGTTTGATTTGACTGCATCTCGTGCATTATTTCAGCATGCCAGAAAAGAGAAACTGGCAGTGACAGAGGAGACAGTCGCCAGGAGAAATGTTACAACCATCCTGCAACAAACAAGGCTTTTACCGGTATTTTATTCGTGATCTAGGTTGATATGATTATAAAACTTAAGATTTAATTCTTACTTTCGAGAATGTGAGATAGCCTCCCTCAAGACTGTGTCACACCTGCTACTTCGATCTATCATACAGTAGCTTCTCGAAACAGATCGTGTCCATCCAAAGTTTCGAAAATCTAGCGGATCCTTGAGCCTCAAGGTTTTGTCATATGCAGTGAATCTAATTCCCCCCCCCCCCCCCCCGCCCCTCTTCGTCCCTTCTTTTCAATCATAGTCTAACTCAACAACGTCTGGCTTTTCGTTTTCGTCGTCTTTCTGCCCTAATTTGAAGATGTACAGTCACTGCAACAGCTGTAAAAAGAAGTGGTTCCTCCATTTGCAGAATGCTATATAGATACATATACCTTCGTAACCAAGTGTTGTAATATAAAACTGCTGAATCTGTAATTCAGAACAGTACTAACCTATAAGAGAATAACAATTACTTAGTAAATAATGACAAAACAATTTCTTCTTAAATAGGCACCTTGCTCACATAAATAATTTGAACGAACGACATTCCAATGTCACACAGTCCCCCTTGTGTTTCGCGCGGTAAACGAACGACTTTACAATAGATGAGGCAGTTGTATCTGCGTTTCGCACGTTATTACCGTCTACTGCGCTTGTGCGCCATGTATACCCCGTGTGGGTGGTGTAATAGGTCTTCGTGAACCAGCCTGTAGTTACCAGATACGCACGCTTGGAGCGCTGGTGCATAGGTGTACGGTTTACGCGCATCGTGTAATAGTGGTTTTATGGCGATCTCTCCCCAGAGGGGGCTCTTCCATCCGGCAGCATAGAGGTGGGCCACCTGACAGCGGCGGCGTTCGCGCCAGGTGGACAGCAGGAGCAGGAAGAAGAACGCGTTTTTCCCCGACGGGCCAGATGACGTCAGAAGCTGCTTTCTACCTGCGGTGACGCACACTGGTCTGAGATAGCGAGAAGCGAAGGCCGCACTGCACGTGCGCCTATTTATAAACAACAGGGCATCACGATTTCTTCAGCTGGACTTCCCGCCGGAGAAGCCTGCGGCCTGTTAACGACAACAATTAGGACGGCGACAGCACCTCGACTCTTGAGTAAACAGACGACCCCGCTACCCATTCCTTAGGGAGTAAAGTTGGACCATCCCCCCCCCCTCTCTATGGCTGGGAATACCCGTGGCGCGCGGCCCATTTGCCTCTACCCTTCAGAGTATGTGACTGAGCCGCCAGGTTAGATAACGCGCTGCTTCCTGGGCTCGGGTAGACGCGCCGGCCCCGGATCCACTCCCGGCGGACGGCCGGTGTGCCGGCCAGCGTGGGTGTGGTTTTAAGGCGGTTTTCCACATGTCCCTAGGTGAATACCGGGCTGGCCCCTACGTCCCGCCCTAGTTACACGGCTCGCAGAGATTTGGGGTAGACTAATTCCTTCCCAGGGCATACGGGTTGGCGGCAGGAAGGGCATCCAGCCACCCCTTCAACTAACATTGCCACATCCGCTTAACCATGCCGACCCTGCGTATCCACGGGACGGAAGGGACAAGCAAAAGAAGAAGAAAGAGTATGTTACTCTAGTGCGGAGCTACTTGCGACTACGTAGAGCCTGAGCGCCAAAGGAGGCGGAATACAACTCTAAGGGCTGCAGGTCAGTTCGATCGCGAGTGAGGAAAAGGGGAAGCTGTCCTGTGGCACTGTAGGCCAGTATGCTGCCAGAGCTGAGCGAGGTTCCGTACCAGGCGCGACCTCTGGTCGGAGCTTCCGGCAGACAAGACGACCTCAAGGAAACGGACAGGACGGCTGCAGGGAGGCACGGACGGCGGAGGCTAACTAACGGTGCACGGAGGCGAGGCGAGCCAAGGCTACGTGTAGGCGGGCGTGGCTCGCCCTCTCCTGTCCACTCTCTCGCTCGCTCGCTCACCCGGATGCTGGGCCGGAAAGTCCCCCAGCTGCTGCAGGCCGGCTACCCCGTAAGCTCGGCGGACACGCCAACGCCTCCTTGGCCTTCGACTCTCACTATTCTATTGCAAACAAGATTAATTCTTAATACTTGTCTGCGCAGCCCTATTTAGACGTGTCGTTTATGACATGTTGACTTACTTGACTGACTCGTCGCAGAAATTCATAACCAGCTGCCAGACTTATCAGCCATAATTATTTTGTTAACAACAGACCCATCAGCACGGCGGACGCTCTGCTCTCCTTGTTCAATTATCAAATGGTTCAAACGGCTCTGAGCACTATGCGACTTAACTTCTGAGGTCATCAGTCGCCTAGATCTTAGAACTAGTTAAACCTAACTAACCTAAGGACAGCACACACATCCATGCCCGAGGCAGGATTCGAACCTGCGACGGTAGCGGTCGCTCGGTTCCAGACTGGATCGCCTAGAGACGCACGGCCACTCCGGTCGGCTTCAATTATCGCATGTCTTAATAAACTAAATGTTTCTAGTAACTGCATGAGTGCCACTGACGTCAATTTTGTCACGTGACATTTCTTGGTTCAGTGTGAAATGAAAAGAGAAAAGTGCGCCGATTTGTGTACGCCTCGTGTCATATTAGAAACTAAGTCCTGTTACGTACAGTATTAATCCTGTGGCTGTCGATAGCTGTTAATGTAGCTTCTTCGACGTTTTCAATCAGTGCTCAAGCTGGAAATGCACACAGGGCACAAACGTTAGCGAGTGACCACTAGAATGTTGAGTGGACTGCGTGCATTTGCGGCCTCAGGAGTGACCGAAAATGCAGAAGACGCCACACTAACACCTGGGCACTGCTGTGGAAGTGTGCATTACAGAGTTAAGGCATTCAGTGGCGCGAATAATCCGCGCGGTACAGTAAGAATTCTTCACTTGTGTGGCCATGTTGTCCGTAGTTGGTTTACAATTCTCGAGGGTACTTTGTTCTGTCGTTGCAACTACAAAAATGCGTGCTTTTTTCACCAGACGCGTTTCGCTTTACTGACGTAAACCATCATCAGTGGTCTGTAGTTTATTTACATTTTGATTCGCTTATATCTCGAAGAAGAGTTCGTTAACAGTATGTGTACTTGCACTTACGGCGACTTCCGCTTGATTTATCGCTTACATCGGGAAATAGGCGTCTGCTAGCACATCCTTTCTTTTTTCCTTCTTTACCCTGGTAGTCCTAGTCTAATTTATTGTTGTTCTGCAGCGCTATGCACTTATGTTAGCACAACCACACTTTTTCGCACACCTCCGTTTACTATGTTATCATACTTAGAAGTATAAAAACGAGCAGTAACCAGTGGAGTGCGAAAAAGCGTGGTCGTGCAAAACATAAGTGAATAGCGCTGCAGAACAACAATAAATTAGACTAGAACTACCAGGGTAAAGAAGGAAAACAGAAACGATGTGCTAGCACGCACCATTTCTCGATGCAAGCGAGAAATCAAGTACAAAGGGACATATTGTTAACGAACTGTTTTTCGCACTTTAAGCAAATCGAAAGGTAAATAATTACAGACCACTGACGCTTTACCTGAATAAAGCGAAACGCATCTGATGCGAAAAAAATATTTTTGTACTTGCAACGACAGAACAAAAATACTATCAAGAAAGCTACTGCAAGAGTCTGAAAAACTGGCCATCTGACCTGCCGTAACAACGGCATACCAAAACTTATCACCAAGCGAACTGCAGATCCGGCTGGGGCGGCAGCACCTTCGCGTATACGTCCGAGAACCAGCGAACACGGCAGTAATCCCGATGTGGACCATCGGTCAGGTGAGGTGTAGGGACACCACCACTTACAGTGGGCGGTCAGCGAGTGTGTGTGGTGTGATTACAAGGGGGGGCTGGACCTCCACGGGACGAGGTGAGCGGGGCTCGTGTCGTGGCGGGCCGTCCTTGCGGCCGGCGTGGGCAGAGCGGGCTGGAGCTGGCCGGAGCGTTCAACCCGGCAGGGCGCTGCGCGGCCTTCCAAGGCCGGCCGCAACTGGGGCAAACCCGCCGACACGACGGTACACCAGCGGGACCAACGTAGCGCTCTGCTGCGGCGAAATGCTCGTCCGTGGTGCCTGCGGCCGTGCTGGCCCCACGGGGTAGTTACGCGTCCGACCGCGGCACAACACGCAGAACAAATCTCAGTGCAGCAATAGATGGCGATTTTGTTTAGAAAAGAAATATTTCTCTGCTAGCTGCGGACAACGGCCACGCGAAGAAGTGGTTTCGGTCACATCTGAAACTTCCTGGCAGATTAAAACTGTCTGCCCGGCCGGAACTCGGGACCTTTCGCGGCCAAGTGCTCTACCGACTAAGCTACCCAAGTACGAGTCACGACGCGTCTCAACTTCAATTCTGCCAGCACCTCGTCTTCTACCTTCCAAATTGCACTGTAGCTCTTCTGCAAACCTTCCATAACTAGGGCTTCTGTAAGAATAGATATAGCGGAGACATCGCTCAGTCACAGTCTGGGGGACGTTTCCAGAAAGAGATTTTCACTCTGCTGTGGAGTGTGCGCTGATATGAAACTTCCTGGCAGATTAAAAGCACGAAGTTTGGAAGGTAAGACACGAGGTACTGGCACAATGGAAGCTGTGGGGACGGATCGTGAGTCGTGCTTTGGTATGTCAGTCGGCTGAGCATGTGCCCGCGAAAGGCGATGGTCCCTAGTTAGAGTCTCGCTCCGGCACAGTTTTAATCTGCCACGAAGTTTCGTATCAGCGCACACTCCGCTGCAGAGTTAAAATCTGATTGTGGACTAGTATATAGTATATTCCATTTGTGTGTGACCATGCTGAGCTGATTCTGCGTTTATCTTTTGACGACACCACAATGGCTCCATTGTATTTAGGACATATTTTTGAAACTTCTGAAGATTGTCATTCCTGACCGAAACCGGTAGTATGAGAACCCAACAAGTTTGAGATTACAGAAATTAACGTATTCTATCCTTTCCGTATCACCGTTCGTTTCGCGACCATGTCGCAGGTTGTGTGTGTGTGTGTGTGTGTGTGTGTGTGTGTGTGTGTCGCACTCCGTGATCGATAGCTGGTAAGTACGCCGCCTCTGGTGATTTGTGAGGCGCTCAACATCGTCATCAGCACACGTACAAGTTACGAATCTTTCCATTTCCAATCTCGCCACTTCCCGACATTGTAATTCTGTCAGAGACAGCAAAGGGCTTGGAAGACCAGTTCAACGGAACGGACAGTGTCGTGAAAGGAGGATGTAAGATGAACATCAACAAAAGCAAAACGGGGATAATGGAATGTAGTCGAATCAAGTCGGGTGATGCTTAGGGAATTAGATTAGGAAGTGAGACGCTTAAAGTAGTAAAGGATTTTTGCTATTTGGGGAGCAAAAAACTGATGATGGTCGAAGTAGAGAGATATAAAATGTAGACTGGCAATGGCAAGGAAAGCGTTTCTGGTGGTGGTTGTTAGAGTTTAACGTCCCGTCGACAACGAGGTCATTAGAGACGGAGCGCACGCTCGGGTTAGGGAAGGATTGGGAAGGAAATCGGCCGTGCCCTTTCAAAGGAACCATCCCGGCATTTGCCTGAAACGATTTAGGGAAATCACGGAAAACCTAAATCAGGACGGCTGGAGACGGGATTGAACCGTCGTCCTCCCGAATGCGAGTCCAGTGTGCTAGCCACTGCGCCACCTCGCTCGGTCGAAAGCGTTTCTGAAGAGTGTCAGGAAGTCATTTCTGAAAGTATTTGTATGGAGTGTAGCCATGTATGGAAGTGAAAAATGGACGATAACTAGTTTGGACAAGAAGGGACTAGAAGCTTCCGAAATGTGGTGCTACAGAAGAATGCTGAAGATTGGATGGGTAGATCAGATAACTGATGAGGTATTGAGTAGAATTGGAGAGAAGAGAAAGGTGTGGCACAACTTGACTAGAAGACGGGATCGGTTGGCAGGACATGTTCTGAGGCATCAAAGTATCACCAATTTAGTGTTGGAGGGCACCATGGAAGGTAAAAATCGTAGGAGAGACCAAGAGATGAATACACTAAGCAGATTCAGAAGGATGCAGTAGGTACTGGGAGATGAAGCCTGCACAGGATAGAGTAGCATGGAGAGCTGCTTCAAACCAGTCTCAGGACTGAAGATAACGATAACAACAACAACACTTCCCTAATGATAGTGAGATAAGGACAACACAAATACCTTGTCCCCGGACGCAGAAAATCCCAACCCGGTCAGGAATCGAACCCTGGAGCCCATGATGCAGAGGTAGCCACGCTAGCCACTAAACCACGAGCTGCGGACGACATCCTCTGACCTAGCAATAAACGGCAAACCAGCCAACGGTGCTACCTCTGTGTTCGTATCGCTATTTAAGCGGAAGCAACCACTCGGTACCAACAGATACCTACTTCGTTTGTATGACGAAGTACTGAACATTCTGAAAATTGGCGTTGCAGCCAGAACATTCGACCATGTGCTCCGCGACAGTGTTTTCCAGATTACGAGTGCTCTGTTGTCCGCCACGGAGCAACACGTGCTGCGGCGAGGTGGTTGTTTACTCTCGCGGCCCCGCTGCAGAGCGCGCACACACAATGGCGGCTACCTGCGCCCCTATGGTGGCCGCCGCCTATTGTCCTGTGAGAGTGAACGGAAAACACGCCGCGTTGCAGGGGGCAGCCCCACCCGTGAGCCGAACCAAACAACTAGATGACCGTGCCCGTTCCGAGTCAAGGCCCACGTGTTTGTACGTGTGGGACTCTCCCAACACACCGCTACACCGATACGTTACACGCCACTGTAATCCCAGTAACTTTGGCAATAACGTGATATCATTCAAACCCACTATTGTGTAATTCTTAAATTCTTATCAACGTGGAAGTTACAGCACGAATTAGAAATATGACACCATCTCACTCTTGACGAAGTAGTATCGTTATTGATCCAACTATTCCTCATAATTACGTATCCTGTAAAAATGGATCACCCCGAAATTTTCTGTACAAAAAAATCATATGTGAACGTTTTTGTGTACATAATTCTACGTTGTGTATTTGGAAAAGAGTACCTTCCACAACATTTTAGTTGGCCTCCACAGTTTTACACGGAAAACATAGGCTTTTTCGGTTTCCCCATAAACAACCGAAACCCCAACTTCAGTACCACTTTCGCAAACACCAGCTGCAGTAGAGTCGGCGAAAAAACGGCGCCCTGGCACTTCTGTCGACAGCTTTCATCTGTGAAGCGGAAACCGCTGCAGGTCAATAGTGCAAGAGTTGCACAGAGCTGCGAGAACACCGAGGCGTTACCGTATATAAAATCGCGTTATTCGATTTACCGAGTTGCGCCTGCCAAGCCCAGTACAACTGTTATGCATCTGTCACCGAGTGCTACAGACGACCGTGGGCAAGTACATGAAACAAGGAAATGAAACGTGAAATCTTCGATGGTTTCGTTCATCGAGTCACAAAGTGACATACACCCGTGGCTCTTCCCACAACCGTTACATCTGATACGTGAAGTTTATGTAGAACTTTTCATGAGACTACGCTCTCGCAGTTGGTAAACAAGCCACTGTCCACATCCGTACCCAAACTGTTATATTTAGCCCTCAATGCCGTTATAATGGGGGCGCGGGGGAAGGACCATGACTGAGAAGCTGGGCCCCAAAACATTGCGCGCCACCCCGGTTTGGGCCGGCTGGGAGCAGCAGTAGTGCGCTGCAGCGCCGGCAGAGGGCAGGGCAGGGCAGGAAGCGTGGGCGGCTGCGGCACTTCCTGTGTCGGCGGCCGCGGCATTCCTCGGCCGTGACTCAGCCCCCCCTCCCCACCCCCCGTCTGGGTCTGGCTCACTGGCTCTGTCTGTCCACAAAAGGCAGCCAGCAACTCAGCTCTCTCCCCCATCATTCACTAGCTGCAGTTCCGTGCCACGTCCCCCTACTTTGCAAACGACTTCACCGCTGCAGCGATCTTTAACCCAACCTGATTGGCAACTCTCAGTAGTCTGCTATGTTTAGCAGTGTAAAACGCTACCATATGCGAAAACTGCTCGCGCGGCCAACAAAAGGTCCTGACGCGGGCTGTCCTAACGAGCCTAAAACGTAGTCAAATGCACACTGCCACATACTGAAATGACCACAGTCGCCGCGTACAAAATGTTAAGGCTGCTTCCTGCAGCAGATACCCTTTTACGCATATGACTAACACTATTTTATTTAGCTTCATTCACCGATTGGATGGCTATACCGTCCCTCCTCTGCCCCTTAGGAACTGTGAGTTCCACATGGCTCTTGTCAGCCCACAACAAGCACTGACTGAGAACAATATGGGAATTGTGAGTCCGCCTTCATGCACACTTCGTTACTTGCTTATTTACTCCCCAAAGTAGTTTCGGCGTCAAATATTGCTATCAGCAGTGGGTTCTTTAAATCTAAAACATGCAGAAAATAGCGTAGTTACACGAACACACTAATTCACTACATTTCACTGTATGTTATGGCACGTTTTTTAAGAATTCTGTCGCTGTTTGTGACATTTTCTGAGCTTTTTAGTTGCCGTTTCTCTCATCGTACATCCTGTACAAATAAAACAACAGGTTTGATGGACAAGAGAAGAGCACGAAAGAAGACGACACGTGAACATAGTTTTCAGTAGGATCTTGACTACCAGATTGAGCACTACACTCGACCAGGCTCAACCCATTAAGCAAGCCTGTTTCCGATCAGGATTTAGCACAGTTGACAATATCTTCACGCCGCGGGAAATAGATAGTACAACAATTGAGTACCATCTACCCCTCTGCCTGGCTTTTGAAGACTTTGAGAAGTCCTTTGATTCGATCAGTCACCAAGCTACTCACATTTGCGGCTCGAAATGGACGAGGAGTGGAACAGGGCTATATCAAAATCCTACATAAGATTTACAAAACCTTCACATCCTTAGTGAGCGTTGCCGAAGATACTGATGAATTTCCCACTGAAAACGGTGTAAAGCAAGGTGACTATATCTCCCAAACTATTCTCAGCAGTCTTACAAAAAACCATGTATAAATTGAATTGGGTAGAAAACGGAACACATTTTCTCGGAAAAAGACTGAATTACTTGAGGTTTGCGAATGATATTGTCCTACTTGCAAATGACATAGAACTTCAAGTATTAGTGTGCTCTGAAGCTGGACTAAAAATGAACATAGATAAAACGAACACAATGATTAACGAATGGACACCTGTGGGAAGGATATCAGTTGGAAGTACACAACTCCGAAGAGTCACAGAATATATCTGGGTCAACAGATAAACATGAAAGGAGATTTAAAACCAGAAACATTACGACGAATTAAATTGGGCTGACACTCTTCAATTTTGAAATCTAAAATGTCGGTTGAGCTGAAGAAATCTATTTTTGATCGATGTATCTTGCCAGTAATAACTTGTGGCTGAAAAACATGGACATTCAATGATTCATTTTTAGGAACCTAACAATAGTCCAAAGAGGAATAGAAAGATCAATGCTGGGCTACACGGATAAAGGAAGGAAGAGAGCAGTTGAAATAAGACTAACAACGAAGGTCACCGACATCATGGAAAGAGTGAATACATTGAAATGGCAGTGGACTGGTCATGTTGCGCGAACAAAAGATGGCAGATGGTCTAAACAAGTTGTAGACTGGAGCCCAATTTACCAAAAAAACCTACAAGGAGACTACCAGACAGATGGGACAGAGATGTAAGGAAGACAATGGGATTCAAATGGCAACAGGAAGCACAGGATCGGAAGAAAGGGAAGATCTTACTGGCATGCTTTGTTACACGCCGACTCAAAGAGGCCACATCATTAAGTGATGGAAATGGATGATATGTCGCCTGCAACTGAGTGAGCGGCTGTTAGTAAACTAATACTAGATGACCTTAGTAAGGGAATGCCCTTCACGCAGTGCTTACAGCAGCTCATTACTCGATAACCTGTTGGGCTGGCTGGTTACCATCAACTCAGAGCCACAGCCAACAGCAGTACTGCGCGCCTGGCAGCGTTTGCTACAGACCAACGCTGTTTTAGTGGGGGGCAGCTGCCTCACATATCAAATTCCCAACCGCTGGCGCGATAACAGAACGATACTGAACGATGCTGAAGATTAAATGGATAGATCACATAACTGACGAGGAGGTATTGAAAAGGATTGGGGAGAAAAGAAGTTTGTGGCACAACTTAACAAGAAGGGATCTGTTGGTAGGACATGCTCTGAGGCATCAAGGGATCACCAATTTAGTATTGGAGGGCAGCGTGGAGGGTAAAAATCGTACAGGGAGACCAAGAGATGAACACACTAAGCACATTCAGAAGGATGTAGGTTGCAGTAGGTACTGGGAGATGAATAACCTTGCACAGGATAGAGTGGCATGGAGAGCTGCATCAAACCAGTCTGAGGACTGAAGACCACAACAACAACAACAACAACAACAACAACAACAACAACAACTGCCCGCGTCCAGCACCAGACAGCCGTCAATCCTGGCCATCGGCTGACGTAGCGACGCCGAAGTACCGCCACGATTAGCTCTAGACTTCCGCACGAACATCAGCCGGCATCCGCGACGGCGGTTGTGGCGGCGAATGGTCGTTACCAAGACCGGAGGCAACAACCGGTGGCCTCGAACAGAAGAGGCGACAACAGTCCATCCGTCCGTCCGCGACAGACGTGAGCACTGCCTTGGTCTGAAAGTGCTCGTAAGAAGTCTGACCTCGGGAACCAGAACGCTGATAGCCTTCCCTTGTAAACTACATCTACATACATACTCCGCAATCGTGGATTGCGCTGCGTGGCGTAGGGTACCTCATACCAGAACTAGCATCTCTCCCGTTTCCACTCCCAAACAGAATGAGGGAAAAATGACTGCCTACATGCCTCTGTACGAGCCCTAATCTCTCTTATCTTTGTGGTCTTCCGCAAAATGTTAGTTGGCGGCAGTAAAATTGTACTGCAGTCAGACTCAAATGCTGGTTCCCTAAATTTCCTCAGTAGCGATTCACGAAAAGAACACCTTTCCTCCAGAGACTCTCACTCGAGTTCCTGAAGCATTTCTGTACCACTCGCGTGATCAAACGTACCAGTAACAAGTCTAGCAGCCCGCTTCCATGTCCTCCCTCAATCAGACCAGATAGGGATCCCAAACGCTCGAGCAGTTCTCAAGAATAGGTCGTACCAGCGTTCTATAAGCGGTCTCCTATACAGATGAACCACACCTTCCCAAAATTCTAAGAATGAACCGAAGACTACTATGCGCCTTCCCCCACAACTGCCATTACATGCTTGTCCCACTTCATATCGCTCTGCAATGTTACGCCCAAACATTTAATCAACGTGACACTGTCAAGCGCTGCACTAATGGAGTATTCAAACATTACGGGATTCTTTTTCCTATTCATCGTCATTAATTTACATTTATCTATATTTAGAGTTAGCTGCCATTCTATACACTAATCACAAATCCTGTGCAAGTCATCTTGTATCCTCTACAGTCAACGACGACACCTTCCCGTACACCACAGCATCATCAGCAAACAGCCGCACATTGCTATCCGCCCTATCCAAAAGATCACTTATGTAGATAGAAAACAACAGCGGACCTACCACACTTCCCTGGGGCACTCCAGATGATACCCTCACCTCCGACGAACACTCACCATCGAGGACAACAGGGTAAGTTCTATTAAGAATTCTTCGAGCCACTCACATATGCTCGTACCTTAGTTAGAAGTCTGCAGTGGAGCACCGAGTCAAACGCTTTCCGGAAGTCAAGGAATATAACATCCGTCTGATACCCTTCATCCATGGTTCGCAAGATATCATGCGGAAAAAAAGGGCGAGTTGCGTGCTGATGCATTAACAGCAACTTCTGTTTCAAGAAAATTCATTATATTCGAACTGATATGTTCGAGAATCCTGCAACAAACCGAGGTTAAGGATATTGGTCTGTAATTTTGAGGATCCGTCCTACCCTTCTTATATACAGGTGTCACCTGCGGGTTTTTTTTCCAGTCGCTCGGGACTTTACGTTGGGCAGGAGATTCGCGATAAATGGAAGTTAAGTAAGGATCCACTGCAGTAGAGTAGTCTCTGTAAAACCGAACTGGAATCCCATCTGGACCTGGCGAATTATTTATTTTCAACCCATTCAGCTGCTTCACAACCCCAGGGATGTCTATCACTATGTCCTCCGTAAGGGAATCTGTATGTTTGTACGATCCTCCTGCGTGAAAGATTTCTCAAATTCTCACAGGTTTTCTGTAATTACTAAACTCAACGTAAGATTAAGGCTTAAAAACGAAGAGCGGTGTTATTACTTGCGCGTTACGCACTTCCGCAGAACGGTCGCGACTGCCCGCAAAACAACCGAACGCCACACACTAGATACCCCAGGGTGGAGCCGTAAGTCTTAAAGAGACGGGAGCTGTGGGTCGGACGAGCCGGCGCGCTTCGCAGCGGTCGCGACACGTCAAGCCGCGGCGCGGCTGTTTACGCCAGATAAGGCGTCCCACAATCTCCTCGGCTGGGCTCAGCAAAACACGGCACCGACCGGCCGTGCCACGGCGTTCACCAACCCCGGCCGACATGCGCGGCGCGCCTGGCGACGTTTCGCCACCGCCAGCCCGTAATGCGGCTGTAGTTGTGCAACGGACGGACTCTCCAGCGCGGAATGGCACGCAGATTGTGCAAACGGCTGTGCGGTACAAACTGCAGGCACGGCACGACCCAGTTCCGTGCACCAGTGGTGACCAGTTCACGACTTCCATCGCACTCTAAGAGGCACCACAGCGGTACGTTAACCACGCGTAACTCAATACATCGCCCGACTGCAGAGCTCTACCGCGAAAAGACCATATGGTGGGTAATTTAAAACACCACGTGCATGTCTCCAAGAAAACGAGAAAATATGCTCTGTGACCCACTCGAGCAAAATACACAGTACATCGGCGAATCACTCAAAGAAGCTTCGACAACTGAGGACAAGTCCAACGAAACAGCACCTACGATGCCGTATCTTATTTTGAACTGTTTTAATGTATGCTGGTTGTTACCCAGTCGTGCTTTTTATAAATCTTTCCACCATCTACCGATCGGCTATACAAGTGGTAAGCTTTTTTTTATTTCGACACACAACCAGCAACACAGAACTAAATCTAATAATTTGTCATCTGCTAGACGATACACTACTGGTACCTTACACTGCCAAGCAACTATCGCTCGAAATGTAATGAACTCTGCAATATTGCAGTTCTGTTTTGACTTCACCGTTTTCGTTATGAAGGTTTATAGTGACGCACTTACCACTAACAAAACTATAACGAATTTATTTTGAAAAATCACTTGTACAAATCGCAAGGTCAGTTACGTTCCCTCTGAAAACGCGTAAGTTGCCGAAGTGGCGTCAATTCGAAAGACTTGCACCAGGCGAACAGTCTACCCGACGGGAGACGCCTCGTCATACGACATTTCATTTCGTTTCCTCTGAAAATGATTTTTTCCACTGTCGCCTGGTGTATTCGATTTCTTAAGAATGCTGAAGCATTAGAAACAAGAAGGCCGAAGGGGATAAAAGCCCTTTCGCAGACCTGAATATCTGACATCTTAGTTATGGCGGTTACGCAATGCAATTGTTCACATCACTACTCAAAGCTGAATTAAGTTTTAACACTAAACTCGCCTACACACGGTATTGGGACTGACACCTACGTGTTGAAATGCCTATTGCATTAAAGCGTACAAAGGCATCCCACAGCGTCAGGTTACCTTGACGACAGTGACACAAACACACCGCGTTCTCCGGCAACTCCGGACAGGATGGCAAACCGACACATGCCGGATCTCCATGTGGTAGCGAGCGTGCCCTCGCCGCGCAGCCAGGAATAACAACAGAGGGGCCAAAGTCGGTCACGGCACAGCCAGACACGCGTCGGCTGCTTCCGGCGGGAGCAACGCCCGCGCGCACGCACACGCGGTCGTGCGTGGCGGCCCCACGCACTCACGCACGCACCCGCCTGCGCCAGAGGTCGGTCGGTCGCCCTCGCAGCCAACGCACCCTACGCACCAGTGAGCCGCCAACGGCTGCTGCGCCAGGCTCCTGCGTTGCGAAACGCACGCGACTCGTGTAAGCAAAAGCCGAGGTAAACAACGCCGCCGCCCATGCAGGCTCTCAGCGTGATCGGCTACCGGACCTCTGTAGAGACCGTAAACAACCTCAATTAATGGTCGCTCTACAGTAACGTGAGCACATGAATAAAGCTTTACAGAGACTGTGAGGCAACACTGGTACTTGACTCCGATGTTAGCCAAAATAATCACGCAAACAAAAGCTACACATTTCACTTTCATCTTCACTGACTTCATGTGGCACTTGAAATACAAACCTCACGGTTCCCCATTCTGACATAACGCTGTTTTCCAACACAGGGCAGAAATTAAGTCCCATAGTCCCGGGTCAGTACGTCCCGCAGCTTACCACGTACAGCTATTGTTGCACGCTGAACTACTCGATGAAAGCAAATGAAGCTCTCTAAACAACGATAAACTTCAGGACAACTCACCTTCCTCTTAGCCATGGTGCCGATCTTAAGGAACCTCGTGATGGCCGACACTATCCCCCTGGGCTGGTGCTTGGTGCGCGTCCTCCCGTCCGGACTCATGGTGGTGTCCCGCCGACGGCTAGGCTAGCGCGGTAACTTAACGTAGCGTACAGTCCACTCCAGTCACAGCGGAGCAGCGGCGAGCCAGACGCGAACTTCTCACCCCCACGAGTCGCAGTCCGCTCTCGCCAGCTGCCAACGCGAGACTGCGCGTGTCGCGCGCCGCGGGCCGCCAGCTCCCCGCCAGTGACGCGCTCCCCCCACCGCGCGCTGCCGCGGCCAATCGCGACGTCCGGACGTGCCCCCTCCCCGCGGTCCGCTACGGCCACAGCGGTAGTACGGCGAGTACGCGACGCGACCTACCTACAGAAGGCCGCAGTCTAGCCCGGGCGCGCCCTCAATGGCAGCAGCGGATGCTTGCGCCCGTTACGTTATCGCGGTACCGGTCCCCGATATAAACGCTTTCCCGAACCGTTCCGCAAACATGGCGTGCGGAAATAGCTCACTCCGTGCTGCAGTTAACTGCCTTCCCTCTCGGATTTTACGAAGTGTTTGATTGCGGGGGAGAACGGATTTGTATTCTGAAACTCGAGGAAATAGCATTACAAAATAAACAGAAAAGATAGGAAAATGATGAAACAGAGTTCTTCTCATTAATCACGCTATGGGGCTGAGTAATGTCTGAAAATTTCTAGTTGTCTGATAACATCCAGTTTGCGACCTGTGTGTTGCATGTGTAGAAACTTGACGTCTTTGCGCACTATTTATATCAACAGAGAATCGGCATGACAGTAGTCCGTCAATTCTTACAAGTTTTGTGCTCTACAGAGCTATGTCTGCAGAAGTAATTACTTCTTTTCGATTTAATCGATAACCTCTTCACGTCCTCTCTTTATCAATGTTTTTGAAACAAGACGTTTCGACAACTTTATTCTCTTCGTGTCTCTACTCTTTGCCCTGCACATTTCACTTCCATATAGTGCCGACACAGCTTAACTCCTCTACTACTTTCGGAGCCTCATTTCCAATCTAATTCCCCCGGTTTCGCCAAAATTAGTCCTACCACACTCCATTAACCAAACTATTTCCTACTGCAATTTCAAATACACAGTTTGATATCCACATGTGTTCATATAATGAAACTGGGTATTAGTTGTTTCAACTTAAAAATATCGTAATGGATTGTCGTGTATGGTAACGTCAATTATTTGGAGGTCTTTGCGTGTAGCTCTGAAGAAAAAAAAATCTTGGTGCAAGTAGGTTTTCTTTCTTATATGTCTGCAATGGTAAGGTTTCCCTGAGTTTTAAGTCACGAGTTATCTTTGCCTATTCTGACATGGAAGAAAATATTTTAGACTACATTCTACACAGTTCACGTTCGTTTGCCGAAGTTCCTGCCAAAGAAACAAAATATTTATTAGCTAACGATGATCGTTGAAGAATAAGCTCAAAAGATTACAGTCAGAGGTTCATCAAAATCGTTTGCTGCGCGTCCGTCCCACACACATCAGCAGAAAAACTTCAGTGTCGCTGGTTTCGACCAAGGGAGCAGCGCGGTTCGAACCCCGGTGCGCCCTTCCCGAACACAATGCAGGGCGACTCAGGCGGATGCTACCTGTACGAAGTACACCTACGTTTCCCAGTACCCGCTCCCCAACGCTGTAAAACCAGAACTAACCTTTAGTCTCGTAACAGCTCCGACGTCGTATAACTTAACCTCTGAATACCTTTTTCAACTAAATATTTCTTTACGTGGCAAAATAAAAAAATATATATTTATCCTCTCCCACGATAGCACTATGCGATGGACGATCGCCGTTCTTAACAAACGCACGTTTACACATACGTCCAGGCAAACCACTACAGCAGTGGTAAGTGATAATCATTTGACCCTGACAACACTGTTCTTCCTCAAGACGTATGCAGACCGCATCTGGAGGCTAAGATACAGCAGTTGTACTTAAGCGTCTCACCCAAATATCTGGTACGGTTCTCGACCCTATTAGAGCTTCATACTGTCGCGCGAAACATTACAGCGGTCGCGTTCTACATCAGTACTGAGTGAATTAACTTTTCATCGTCCCTTCGTTAAGGATTTGATTTCACAGACCGAGAAAAAGGTAAGAGTGACTGCTTGTACGTCGCTACACCAGGGGCTATTCGCCTAATTTCGTATGAAGGATCATTAAGAGTACGTAGTGAGTTGAATATTCACAGTTTCTGTCCTGAAAGAGGGAGTGTTGCAGTTTTCCAAAGCAGTTCTCGCTAAATGTAGAACATCTTTCTTCGAATGTCTGCCAGTTAATAGTCCCAACACACTGTTACACTCTCGCTACAGCCAAACAAGCTCGCGACCATTACAAACCCTCCCCCCAAAATAAACGAAAATGATGTCCATTTAAAAAGGGCACATAAAATTTCACCTGACGCCTTCCTGAGAGAGAATCTCCACTCCAAAAACAATGTTAAGTGTAGACTAGAAGTGGTTTGAATACAATAAATAGTATTGACAACTGAGAGGTTTATACCAAATAAATAAACGGACGGAACTGATCATCCTTGGTACACAAAACGGAGCGGAACACAGTTGCAGCAGGCTGGAGTGGCCGTGCGGTTCTAGGCGTTACAGTCTAGAACCGCGCGACCGCTACGGTCGCAGGTTCGAATCCTGCCTCGGGGATGGATGTGTGTGATGTCCTTAGGTTAGCTAGGTTTAAGTAGTTCTAAGTTCTAGGGGACTGATGAACACAGACGTTAAGTCCCATAGTGCTCAGAGCCATTTGAACCATTTCAACACTGTTGCAGAAACAACGAAACAAACATGCAAAAATTTAAAAGAACGCAAAATCTCGCAGATTGGCGATGTTTCACAGAAGCTCGAAATTTAGCGCGGACATCAATGCCATATGCGTATAATCGTTTCCACAACGCAACTTTACATACGACCAGAATGTCTTTGGATTTTCTGCTAGGTTTCGAGACAAAGTATGCTAGCGGCAAGACATAATCAATGCCTTCTCTGCGCGTTAGCAGTGGAAATACCATCAACGACAACGCTGCCTAAGCAGGGTTAATAAAAGCAGCCTTCCGAAATTCCTTCACCAAAGTATACGAATTAAATTCGAATCAAGAACACCTGCCAACATGTTTAACTTAGACTAGATATCCTCGGAGTGCTGAATCACGTTAAATCACTTAATAAATACCGACTGTATACTAATTAGGTTATGTTCCTTTCAGAGTATGCTGATGCAATAGCTCCATACTTAATAATCATACACAACTGCTCCTCGACGAAAGATCCGTACTCAAAAACTGGAAAGTTGCACAGGTCATACCAATATTCAAGAAAGGTAGTAGGAGCAATCCGCTAAATTACAGACCATATGCCGGCCGCTGTGATCGAGCGGTTCTAGGCGCTTCAGTCCGGAACCACGCGGCTGCTACGGTCGCCGGTTCGAATCCTGCCTCGGGTATGGATGTATGTGATGTCCTTAGGTTAGTCAGGTTTAAGTAAAGGGGACTGACAACAGATGTGCTTAGAGCCATTTGAACAGGCCCATATCATTAACGTCGATATGTAGCAGGCTTTTGGGACATATGTCGTGTCCGAATATTATGTACACCTTGAAGAGGAGGGTCTACTGACACACAGTCAAGAAGAATGTAGAAAACCTTGTTTTTGTAAAACATAATTAGCTCATTACACAAACGAAGTGATGAGTGCTATTGAAAAGGATTTTCAAATTGAATCTGTATTTCTAGATTTCGATCAGGATTTCGACACTTTACCACACAAGCGGCTTATAGTGAAATTGCTTGCTTATGGAGTATCGTCAAAATTATGTGACTGGATTCGTGATTTCCTGTTATAGAGGTAACAGTTCGTAGTTACTGATGTAAAGTCATCGAGTAAAACAGAGGTGATATCTGGCGTTCCCGAAGGTAGTGTTACAGGCCCTCTGCTGTTCCGTGTCTATATAAACGATTTAGGAGACAAACTGGGCAGCGGTCTTCTGTTCTTTGCAGATAATGTTGTCGTTATCGTCTAGTAAACTCATCAGAAGATCAAAACAAATTGTTAAACGATTTAGAAAATATATCTATATGGTGCAAAAATTGGCAATCGGCCCTAAGTAACGAAAAATATGAGGTCATCTACATCGGAACTAAAATGAATTCGTTACACTTCGGTTACACGATAAATCAATCAAATGTAAAGGCCGTAAATCCAACTAAATGCCTAGGAATTACAATTGCGAACAACATAAATTGGAAAGAACACACAGACAAAATAATTTAGGGAAAGCTAACCAAAGACTGCGTTTTATTGGCAGAACAATCATACGATGCAACAGATCTAAAAACTGTTTCACCACGTTTGGGCTGGGTTGTTTTGGGGGAAGAGACCAAACTGTGAGGTCATCGGCCTCATCGGATTAGGGGAGGACGAGGAAGGAAGTCGGCAGTGCTCTTTCAAAGGAAACATCCCGGCATTTACCTGGAGTGATTTACGGAAATCACTACGTTTGTCCGTCCTGTTTTGGAGTACTGCTGCGCGGTGTGGGGTCCTTAGCAGATAGCTGGAGTACATAAAGAAAGTTGCAAGATTTGTATTGTCGAAAAATACAGGACCTGGAGTGGACGTAATTCAAACAAAGGCGTTTTCCGTCGCGGCGGAATCTTCTCACGAAAGTTCAGTCAGCAACCTTCTCCTCCGAATGCGAAAATATTTTGTTGACGCCGACGTACAGAAGGAGAAACCATCACCAAAATAAAATAAGGGAAATCAGAGCTCGCACGGAAATATACAGGTGTTCCTTTTGTGTGCACGCTGCTCGATACTGGAATAATAGAGAAATCATATGAAGGTGGCTCGATGCACTCTCTGAAAGGCACTTAAGTGTGATTTGCAGAGTATCAATATACACTACTGGCCATTAAAATTGCTGCACCACGAAGATGACGTGCTACAGACGCGAAATTCAACCGACTGTAAGAAGATGCTGTGGTATGCAAATGATTAGCTTTTCAGAGCATTCACACAAGATTGGCGCCGGAGGCGACTCCTACAACGTCCTGACATGAGCAAAGTTTCCAACCGATTTCTCAAACACAAACAGCAGTTGACCGGCATTGCCTGGTGAAGCGTTGTTCTGATGCCTCGTGTAAGGAGCAGTAGTGCATACCATCACGTTTCCGACTTTGATAAAGGTCGGATTGTAGCCTATCGCGGTTGCGGTTTATCGTATCGCGACATTGCTACACGCGTTGGTCGAGATCCAATGACTGTTAGCAGAATATGTAATCTGTGGGTTCAGGAGGGTAATACGGAACCCCGTGCTGGATTCCAACGGCCTCGTATCACTAGCAGTCAAGATGACAGGCATCTTATCCGCATGGCTGTTACGGATCGTGCAGCCACGTCTCGATCCCTGAGTCAACAGATGGGGACGTTTGCAAGACGACAACCATCTGCATGAATAGTTCGACGACGTTTGCAGCAGCATGGACTATCAGCTCGGAGACCAAAGCTACGGTTACCCTTGACGCTGCATCACAGACAGGAGCGCCTGCGATGGTGTACTCAACGACGAACCTGGGTGCACGAATGGCAAAACGTTAATTTTTTCGGATGAATCCAGGTTCTGTTTACAGCATCATGGTGGTCGCATCCGTGTTTGGCGACATCGCGGTGAACGCACATTGGAAGCGTGTATTCGCCATCGCCATACTGGCTTATCACCCGGCGTGATGGTATGGTTACACGTCTCGGTCACCTCTTGTTCGCATTGACGGCATTTTGAACAGTGGACGTTACATTTCAGATGTGTTACGACCCGTGGCTCTACCCTTCATTCGATCCCTGCGAAACCCTACATTTCAGCAGGATAATGCACGACCGCATGTTGCTGGTCCTGTACGGGCCTTTCTGTATGCAGAACATGTTCGACTGCTGCCTTGACCAGCACATTCTCCCGATCTATCACCAATTGAAAACGTCTGGTCAATGATGGCCGAGCAACTGGCTCGTCACAATGCGCTAGTCACTACTCTTGATGAACTGTGGTATTGTGTTGAAGCTGCATGGGCAGCTGTACCTGTACACTCCATCCAAGCTCTGTTTGACTCAATGCCTAGGCGTATCAAGGCCGTTATTACGGCCAGAGGTAGTTGTTCCGGGTACTGATTTTTCAGGATCTATGCACCCAAATTGCGTGAAAATGTTATCACATGTCAGTTCTAGTATAATAAATTTTTCCAATGAATATCCGTTTATCATTTGCATTTCTTTTTGGTGTAGCGATTTTAATGGCCCGTAGTGCAGACGCAGAAAGCCCTCCTTTGTATACGCTCCACGATACACCCGCCCTTTTCCGCTGTTAAGATAGCGAATATGGATCCTAAACACTTGAAAGTTATTAATTAAAAAAGGGCTGTGCAAGTGTTATGTGTGCAAACTCTACTGTGGGAAACTGCAGTTTGCTACAATTCTATCAGTGTTACTGTTCGTATGGAAGGTAGTTTCGTAAAATTAACAAACAACGGTAGATAATGAATCCATTCCGCAGCGTTTAAAATGTACCTAATACTAATACGCTTGCCAGAGAGGCTTTAACAGAGTTTATGTTCTGTACTTTACGATACGTCATCTTATTCATGGTTCCGATAGCACAGCCTTATTAATATGAAATACATATTTACACAAAAGAAAGAATCCCTCTATTGTCAATCTTACACTACATGTCTCCATACTGATCATGCTGAAAGACAATTTCTTTTTCTATCGTTAGCTCTAGATTATACCTATACCAACTGACAAACCTGGGCATGCTTGGGTGTCCATTTAGCCAGTTTTCTATTAGAAACGAAATGTTACATCTGCACTAGACTCGTTGCGAGATGAACCCACAGATTTTTCGTACGCTAGGTGTAGATGCTTCGCGTATTTACGACGCGATTATATAAGCGTCTTCATCGCTCTGTAGACTTACAGCCGTTTGGGCTTCGCAGTTTAACGAAGTAAAAAGCGCTGCCAGGTGCCAGGGATCCCTTTAAGATGACTCGGCTGTAGGAGTGTCTTACAGAAGCAAAGAACAAGGTGTATTAAAATGTCGTGCATGATGCGGCAGTTTTTCAGTCAACTCACTGTTTATGACGTCATATCTCCTGAACGATGATAGGTAGATGGTACTTACCCTCACAGCGATTCTTGTCTGACAGAAAGGGATATGGGTAGCGAGTATGAATGAAATCAGTGCAGCGCTTTAGGAGGAGATGTGGAAAGAACATACACACATTTTTATAATATGTATGGATATACTGGATGACAGGTCTTTCGACAAGTAACCAGTCCTGCAGTTTGCGAAATAGTCATGTGATCGCTGGTTGCCCGGTTACTGGGTGGGCAGCTTGTTTTGCAGTGAGACGCCACGACATCTTAATCTTAGTTTGTAAGTTATTTACGTCTTCTAATGATATGATAGCTACTTGGCTCTTGTGAGAAAAACAAAATTGTTATTTCCCCCATTCGTATATCAGTTTCCACTTCGCGGTGGACCCCGACGTCACACTGTGTGTGTGTGTGTGTGTGTGTGTGTGTGTGTGTGTGTGTGTGTGTTAATGAGAGTGGACGAGCTGGGAGTGGTAGGGAAACGCAGCGGTAGTGGGAGGGGGGAGGGGCCACGGGAACAAAATTCTGAACCGCACGGAAGAGTTTCAACCATAGTGGTACGCGCATGTCTGTCTATGAAGATATACTGTGGAGGTAAGACCACCAGTGTGCGCAGGGATTTTATGAGAAAAACGTTCAAAACGATATGAGTGTGTAGTCCCGATTCTGGTGGGATTCTTGGTGGCAGTATCGATGACACGCAGCCCATGGGAGTCTATTCAGGGGCAAAACAGTCGAAAAGAACTGACGGTGTTCCCGATAAAATGAAGTTTTGTGGTAAGTCAACGTTACTATGAATTTGTAAAAGATTTTATTTATTTTTAATATACTGAATTTATACTTTTAAGAAAATCCAAATAAACTAAACTTGTCATTATACAGTGGACGTATTTCACTACAAAAAATGGTTCAAATGGCTCTGAGCACTATGGGACTTAACATCTGAGGTCATCATCAATGGCCGAGGCAGGATTCGAACCTGCGACCGTAGCAGTCGCGCGGTTCCGGACTGAAGCGCATAGAACCGGTCAGCCACCGCGGCCGGCATATTTCACTCCAGTAACACAGGAGTAAGAAAGTCACAGGATAACAGCAGCTGACGAGGTGATTACTAATGAGGCTATGACCACGCAGTCTGTCCACCCAGTCTATACCTTTGCGACGATTCGTAAACCCTTTAACGAATAACATTCCGTGACACAGGATGCGGCCAGCAGGAAGACCACGCGAACGCTGCACACCACATCACGACAAAGACATGACTTCGTTTAACGGTAAATAATTTGCAGTGCCACGCATGATTTCATAGTAGCGTCATCCATAGACAAAAACTACCTGTTTTGACGAAAGGTGGGCGTATCAGTCGCTTCCAAAATGTTCTAGTTAATACAAAAAAAAAAAAATAACGCTCTACTGCTTCTGTCACTTTAATTCACAAAACCCTCCACGCGTATCGACGGCCATACCATCATCATAAGGTAGACTTCGTTGTTTCAATTTGATGAAATGGACTTGAGGCGTGCAATCTGTTGTCTCTCTGAGACACAGCGTTGAGGTAAGAATGTTGGGTGCTGCCTCTTATAACTGAGAAAAATGAGTATTAATTACAGTCATGGAAGGTGTTTTGTAGTTTTCGTTTTGTGTATATTACAGTCTGTGTCGTGCTGATCCGTTGTTGTTGTTGTTGTTGTTGTTGTTGTTGTTAGTGTTGCAGCTGGTATTGTGGCTGGTAGTGATGTATTATAGGGTCAGGTACCTTCCACAAGGAAATCACCTCAGTTCGAAGAACTGAAGCCGAATAAAAACGCTTTAAAAGTGCGAAGGTGTCTGTTCCCCCAGCGGACACCACCGCCACCATGGTCATTCATCTGTAGACGAGGCATATGGTCACGGCTCTAAAGCGCAACTGGCTGAAGTACACAGCGAATGAGAGACCCATGCTATTTGCTTGAAACGATACGCGTTAACACGAGTGGCACTGTCAGAATCGTATTACACGAAATACAGTTCGTGGTGTCGGCCTATGTTGCTTCCTTATCCATCATCGAAGTGCTAATGCTGAGTCTGAATGAACTGAACTGATTGAAACACAGCGGAATATAGCACTATGCGCACCTGACCAAGGCAACATGTGTTCATACTGTACTACATCACTTATTACTGCAGCCGTCGAATGCCGTGTGGTTATAACTGAAGTGCAGCTACTCGCAGCGGTCCAGTGTGGGCTGTAATAATCATATGGCACTGAAATTCGTACATATGCTAAGGCACGAATGCAGCAAAGATATACACAGGAAAAAAATTACTTACAAATGTGGCCACCAGGTGCTAATCTGGCGCTGCGAATGTAAAAAAGACGTACACAAACATTTCCATACGTGAAGGATGAGGAACGGGGTGCCGTCAGAAAAGATCAAAACAAGCGAGATAGGCATAGATTTTATAATTAACTGCGTCTGGCATAATTTGTTCAATATGAGCACCGGAGACGTCGGCGGAATGAAGTCCAGCGTCAGATTTTGACCTAGTGGCCAAAATTGGATCTATTTTTTTCCGGCGTAAATCGGTTCCGTATTTACACAGTAGTATGCAACGATTCAAAAACCGTAAAACATACCCTCTGCCACGCACTTCTCGGTGGTCATGGAGAGTGTGGTTCTAAATGTAATGTAAATTGTATACAGCTGCATCGGCAATGAACTCTGAGCATCACTTGAGTTCCACTTTGTCTTTACTTTTTTCACGCACGACTTGGGAACAGGACTCACTACGACGACCCGTATCATAGCGAGGAACACAGCTGTTACTCTGTGTAGTGTGGATCGAATTGTACTCGACAGGTTTCTGGAAATGTGTGGCATCAGGTGTCTGCGAACAGGTCACGCAATTCCTGTCAATTACTGGCCGGTGGTTTGTGGCGGCGGAGTGGCACACGATAGCGTCCGTCGAGTTCACATTAGCCAAATTTGGTAGCGAACACATCACCGTGAGTTCACCACGACGCTCCTCAAATCTCTGTAACACGATTCTGGTCTTGGGGCGGGCAATTATCCTGCTTGAAGATGCCACCACCACCAGGTAAGAGACATAGTACGAAGGGATGCAGGTGTTAGTTGTCGTAGAGCAGAGCTATCACAGTGCATTTCGTTTACAACCACGGGTCCAACGGAATCCCAGGTGAGTATGCCCCGCAGCTCAATATCTACATCTACATCTATACTCCGCTGGCCCCAAGCGTTGTGTGGCGGAGGGCACAATTCGCGCCAAAGTCATATTTCCCCCCCATCTGTTCCATTCGCGGATCGCGAACGCCTCAGTACGAGCTCTAATTTCCCTTATCTTTGAATGGTGATAATTGCGCGCTTTGAAAGTTGGTGATAATAATATATGCTCTACATCCCCGGTGAAGATCGGGGTTTGGGAATTTAGTGAGCAGCCCCTTCCGTTTAGCACGCCGTCTATCTGAAAATGTGTCCCACTTCAAACTTTCTATGAGACCTGTAAAGCTCTCGCGATGGCTAAATGTACCAGTCACGAATCTTACCGACCTTCTTTGGACCTTCTCAACCTCTTGTATTAGACCCAACTGGTAAGGGTCCCATACAGACAAACAATAGTCTAAGACGGGAGCATGGTTTCAGAAAACATCGTTCTTGTGCAACGCATCTAGCTCTTTATTCGCACGAAGTAATGGCCGCTATCGACAGGGGATCTCAACTTGATCCCGTATTTCTAAATTTCCGGAAAGCTTTTCACATCGTTCCTCACAAGCGACTTCTAATCAAGCTGCCGGCCTATGGCGTATCGTCTCAGTTGTGCGACTGGATTCGTGATTTCCTGTCGGGAAGGTCGCAGTTCGTAGTAATAGACGGCAAATCATCGAGTAAAACTGAAGTGATATCAGGTGTTCCCCAGGGAAGCGTCTTGGGACCTCTGCTGTTCCTGATCTATATAAATGACCTGGGTGACAATCTCAGCAGTTCTCTTAGGTTGTTCGCAGATGATGCTGTAATTTACCGTCTAGTAAGGTCATCCGAAGACCAGTATCAGTTGCAAAGCGATTTAGAAAAGATTGCTGTATGGTGTGTCAGGTGGCAGTTGACGCTAAATAACGAAAAGTGGGAGGTGATCCACATGAGTCCCAAAAGAAATCCGTTGGAATTCGATTACTCTATAAATAGTACAATTCTCAAGGCTGTCAATTCAACTAAGTACCTGGGTGTTAAATTTACGAACAACTTCTGTTGGAAAGACCACATAGATAATATTGTCGGGAAGGCGAGCCAAAGGTTGCGTTTCATTGGCAGGACACTTAGAAGATGCAACAAGTCCACTACAGAGACATCTTACACTACACTCGTTCGTCCTCTGTTAGAATATTGCTGCGCGGTGTGGGAGCCTTACCACGTGGGATTGACGGTGGCATTGAAAGGGTGCAAAAAAGGGCAGCTCGTTTTGTATTATCACGTAATAGGGGAGAGAGTGTGGCAGATATGATACGCGAGTTGGCATGGAAGTCATTAAAGCAAAGACGTTTTTCGTCGCGGCGAGATCTACTTACGAAATTTCAGTCACCAAGTTTCTCTTCCGAATGCGAAAATATTTTGTTGAGCCCAACCTACATAGGTAGGAATGATCATCAAAATAAAATAAGAGAAATTAGAGCTCGAACAGAAATGTTTAGGTGTTCGTTTTTCCCGCGCTGTTCGGGAGTGGAATGGTAGAGAGATAGTATGATTGTGGTTCGATGAACCGTCTGCCAAGCACTTCAATGTGAATTGCAGAGTAGTCATGTAGATGTAGAACTAACGTATTGTAAGCAATTTCCTTTGTTGAAGGACTGCACTGCTCCAGGATTCTATCAATAAACCGCAATCTAGAGTTCGCCTTGCCTGTTACTTGTGCAATCTGATCACTCCATTTGAGATCATTTCGAATAGTCACATACAGATACTTGACGGATGTTACCGCTTCAAAAGATTGGGCATTTATTTTGTGCTCGTAAATTAATGGGGTTTTTCGCCTTGTTATAAGCATTAGGTTACACTTATTAATATTGAGAGATAACTACCAGTCATTACACCATGCATTTATTTTCTGCAAATCCTCCTTGATTTGTTCACAACTTGCGTGTGATATTACTTTCCTGTAGGCTACAGCATCATCGGCAAACAGTCTAAGGCCGCCTGTCAGTACCATCAACCAGATAGTTCATGTAAATCGTAAAAAGCAGAGGACCTATTACGCTGCCCTGGGGCACAGCTGAAGTTACTCTTGTTTCTGTTGAAGTTATTTCGTTCAGGACGACATACTGCTGACTGTCTGTTAGAAAACTTTCTATCCAACCGCATATGTCATTGGATAGACCGTAAGCGCGCAATTTTTGTAGCAAGGGACAGTGCGGAAATGAGTCGAACGCCTTTCGAAAGTCGAGAAATACATCAACCTGGGAGCCGGTATCTAGAGCCTTTTGTATATCATGCACAAAGCGGGCCAGCTGTGTCTGGTATGACCGCTGTTTCCTAAAACAGTGCTGGTTTCTGCAGATGAGCTTCTCAGAGTCTAGAAAGGTTATTATGTCTGAACACAAAATATGTTACATGATTCTACAACAACAGTGAAATTGGCCAGTAATTATGTACATCCGATTTGCTCCCCTTTTTTATACATTGCTATGACCTGGGCCTTCTTCCACATACGTGGAACTTTACGCCGTTCCAATTATCTCTGATAGATGATGGTTAAGAATGGCGCTATATTTGTAGTATGGTCAACATAAAATCTTACGGGGATACCGGCTGGGCTAGATGCCTTCCTGGCGTCTTAGGATCTTTACTGTTTTACAATCCCAGATACACTAAACACTATGTTAGCCATCCTTGCGTTTGTTCGATAATTTGAAGGGGGAATCGTGCTGCATTCCTCTACCGTAAACGAGTTTTTGCAAGCTAGGTTTAGAATTTCGGCCTTCTGTTTATCATCATCTGTTACATTAGCCGTACTGTCAGCAAGAGAATGTATTGAGTTATTTGTAGAGCTCATAGATTTTACGTACGATCAAAAGTTTATGGGGTTATTTCTAGAATCTGCAGATAAAATATTGATTTCAAATTCGTTAAAAGTCTCTCATTGACCTTTTACAGCTGCTTTCATTCCACATAATTTCTGTTTGTCAGCGGGACAGTGACTACGTTTAAAATGACTGTGCAAAATTCTCTGCTTTCTCAGCAACTTCCTAAAATATTTGTTGTACCAAGGTGAATCCTTCCCTTCCCCTATATCTTTTGCTAGGCACATACTTCTCTAGCACGTGGTGGACAATATCTTTAAATTCCGACCAAAGATGGTAAATGCTTGAAGATATTCACTTTTATTTGCTTTCCCAAACAAGAAACCTCTACGCTGTTTCTTTGTTAGTGAAACGTCCCCTTTGAAAAATTATACATGACTGTGCTTAAACTGACACACAATATTTTTAGCGCAACGCAATCTGACTTTCAAAAATCCCTACAAAAGAATGGCCCTGACTAACATAACCTATACCTTTCACAAATCACTTACCTCACCAAAAATCTTCGTTACTCGAACTACTGCAATACAGCGAGCGCCACTACTGCCAGCTAAATAAAAGATTCAAACTACTGAGGGCACTAACTACTGATAGGCATAGTTAGCAAATGAAAGATTTTGATAGATAACAAACAATGTATTTACCTCAATAGTGTTCAAAAGTCATAATGTATATAGATAGCAGTTCATGACATCCAGTCTTACAAATTTCAAAACCCCGTCATCTCTCTCCCCACATCCACCACTGCTGGCGGCTCACCTCCAACTGCGCAACGCTACGCGCTGTTAACAGCCAACTGCCCAACACTACAAT
The DNA here is from genome assembly GCF_023897955.1 of Schistocerca gregaria. NCBI lineage: Eukaryota > Metazoa > Arthropoda > Insecta > Orthoptera > Acrididae > Schistocerca > Schistocerca gregaria. Next base: position 862,456,463 of record NC_064922.1, read on the forward strand.
GGCAGACAACAATGCAAACTAGCCACAGACTGCACACAGCACAGCCAGTGATTTTCATACTGAGCGCTACGTGGCATTGCCAATATAAAAATCTATACAGCCTACTTACAATAGAAGCCAACAGCGACATTATAGTGGCTAATACCTTCTTCTAGATTAACTTCCTCAAACGATCAGGTCTGTTTGTCGCCAAGATATCTAATATGTTCCCATCTCGAGTTTGTTCTCTAGTCAATTGCTCAAGGTTCTATGTTGAGAGTGCTTCACTCGAGTCTTTGCTTCTGCCCCCTGTGACAAATGTGTAATTTTCCCAGTCAATGGATGCCAGGTTAAAGTCCCCACTGGCCTGCGTCCGTGACGAGGTGCGTGTTTCGAGCCAGGATGGTGACGTATTCGGACACGACCATCCACCAGATGTAACAAGGAACGTGACTGACCCGACCACCCGACACGTTTCCACCGTTCCACGGTCCGCTCGCGAGGATCACGTGCCCACTGCATTCCTGACAAGAGTCTATGGGTCAACAAGTGGACACGCAGGGGTGGTCTGCTGCAGAGCGCTGCTTCCAACTCCTGTGGCTGTGGCTGTGGCGGCACCAGCACTGTACTGTGTCGGATCGCCGCGTACCCCTGCTTTACACAGCCGGCAATCCTCCGACCCGCACGTTCTGCCAACTCGTGGCTTCACCGCCCCTGAACCACTTTCCATAGAATGTCAAGGGAGTAGCACGTTAACAGCCGACGCGCCTCTTCGTTTGCGAGACTGCCGTCCCGAGCGCCGGTCACTGTCAAAGTCACGCGTGTCAGCGGGTTTCCCCATTAGAATGGTGCGCCATTCGTCTCCGCTCCTCTTGGCGCGTCACGTGACCCTGTTGCCACCTGGCGGCACTCAGTGGTCACAATGTTTCGGCCCAGCATCTGTATCTGCACGTACGATTCACAATTACGGGTTGACATATGTCTGCATTGCTGATGACAGACGTTACTGTAGAACAACGGACATCGACTCCTTTGTTTTACGGCTGGCTGGATGCTCGTAAAGGCGGCGACGGAGCCCGGTGCGTGGGAGAATAGGACGGCGGCGGTAGCAGGCGCCAGACCGGTGCACGAGCGGGGACAGGGAGGCGTCCTCCTAATAAGACGCGCGTCCGTGTGTGCTCGCCGCCCACGCACTGCGTCACGCATCACGCGCCGCGCCGTCACGGTGAGCTGCGCTGACCGGCGCCAACGCAAACACAGACACAGCCACATCCTGCCAGCAGCAGCAGCAGCTGCTGCTGCCTCTATCAGCCGTTCTCTTCTCGTCAACAGGAAACCTCGGCACACCACACCACACAACACAACAAAACAGCTCGCTGCCTCGGGAAATGACGTCTCCGCCGAATTACGGTCAGCGCATCTTCCGTTTCACGTCCACACACTAACGACGCAAGTCACTGTACAGTGCGCGGCGGAGGCTACTTTTATCAATGATAGACACTCTCTTTTTCTACTCCCACCGGCCTCCGTAGCTGGTGCGGTAGCGATTGACTCGGAGGTACGCCTCTTCGAATCCTGCTGGCGGATGAGATTTTCACTGCCAGTTTCTGGCCGGCAAGGAGAGGAGAGGTGGTGGCGAGACGTTCGCAGCCTTTACGCCCCTGTGCTGTCTCCGCCGTGTCTCATGAAGTGACGCCATGCGGCACTGTCGACGACGACGCTCCGTCGGATAGCGACATTAAGCCAGGCGCGGTGGCCTCCTCGGTGCTGTTCGAGAGGAGTAGGCTGGGGTGTCGGTACAGTGTTTCACACCCTCTCTTCTCTCGTCGTCTCCAAGACGAACATGAGTCTACTCTCGACACCTACTATAGTCACCTACATTTAACACACACACTTAATCGTACTAATTTCAAATTTGGCGGAGGAAAGGTGCCCGGTAACGCAGGATAAGGAAAACCTTTCCAATCAGGAATCCGAGCCAGTCTTAGCATACCACTTTGCTTTAGTTTGCACTCGCCAATGGAGAGAGGGAACAATGACAGCCCGTATTCATCTGTTCCAATCCTAATCTATATTACTTTTGGTATTACATCCTTACGCGAAATGAACAATGGACGCAACAGAATCGTTCTATACTCTGTAGCAGATATTGAACCCCCAAATTTCTCCAACAGCGTAGCACGAAAAGAAAGTCTTCTTCCTCGAATGATTCTCAGTTGAGTGCACGCAGCATTTCCGTAACACAATTATGCTCACTGAAGCGGCCGGTAACAAATCTAGTAGGCCGCCTCTGAATTGCACGCCTTCGAATGCGACCTGCGCGGGATCCCTAACACTCTAGCAGTAGTCGAGGATGGGCCGCACCAGGGTTCCATCGCCGTCTTCTTTACAAACGAACCACACTATCCCAGAAGTTCCCCAATGAACTGCAGTCGAAAATTACCCTTCGCTACAGCTGATCTTAAGCGCTCGGTACATTCCAGTTCGTTTCGCAACCTTATCCCTACATATTTAGTCGACGTAAATGAGTCAAGAAACACGATTAACACTGAAACTTCCTGGCACATTAAAACTGCGTGACGAACCGAGACTCGAACTCGGGATCTTTGCCTTTCGCAGACAAGTGCTCTTCCGCCTGAGCTACCATAGCACGATTCAAGGCCCGCCCTCACAGCCCTAATTCCGTCAGTACCTCGTCTCCTAACTTCCAAACTCTACAGAAACTCTCCTGCAGACATTGCAGAACTGAGAGAGTCGTGCTTGCGTAGCTCCAATGGTAGAGTACTTGCCTCCGAAAGGCAAACGTCCCGAATTCGAGTCTCGGTCCGGCACACAGTTTTAACCTGCCAGGAAGTTTCATATCAGCGCACAGTCCGCTGCAGAGTGAAAATTTCATTCCGAAGTCATTAACCATGTATTGGAAAAAATACAGGAATGTCTTTCCCCTGAGTAGTTTGGTCCCTTAGAAATTCACACACATTTGAACATTTTGAATATCTTTCCTACCCACCGCTACTACCTTACACGTGCTCACAATTAAAACGAGCTGTCAGCCGTCGCAGCAAATCTGAAATCCCAGTAGAGTCATCCTGAATTCCTCTGCCTGAAGACCGCAGGTTTGTGGGTTCGATTCGCGGCCAGGTCGGAGATTTTCTTCGCTCGGCAACCGGGTGTTCGAGCTGTTCTCTACATTTCACTTCATCTTTAGCGTCGCCCAAGTCCCCGAAGTGGCGTGATGTGGAAAAACTTGTACCAGCAGGCCGCAAACTCCACACTTAATCTCCCGGCTAATAAAGCCGTACGATTTTTCGGTTTCGTGTAGTCCTCCGGTACGGTAACTTGACATCATCCCGTACTCAACAGCAAGCAAGCTCACATTGCTGCCCACCCTGTGGAAACACATCCTGCGCACGTGTACGCAGGAGCGGTGTGCACGGGGACGATGCTGGTCGCGGGTACAAACGCTGCGCCCGCAAGCTTTAATTTCGGAACGGCCATCCCTACACCACTTCAACTCTCGTCGGTAGTTTCGCACACTCCCCCAAATGGTACATTATACTTATCCGAAGAAGTATTCGCCGATTGGGAGCGACGTAACGGAGTAGCGTGATCTGTGGAGGAAGGAACAAAGGAAGCGGGAAAACGCTTGGGAGGGATGGGATTATCAAGTTTGAGGGAGAGACGGGACAAAACCGAGGTTCGTCCAATTGTTCAGTCTGCTCGTCGGTCAGGAACGCTCGCCACTACCTACGTTAACGGAGCAACAGCTGCCGAGTTATGTAGCAGCACCAGTGAGTCAGGGATGAGCCAGCCGACACTTCGCGGGAGTGAGAGCTGGCCCGGACCGCGGGAGCGAGCGTCCGACCCATCGCGTGCACACAGCGCGCCCTCTCGTCAGGACTTGGTACTGTGAGCCCGAGGCAGCGAGTGCCTGCCGCGACGCTGACCTGGTCCTCCAGGGTGCTCTTCTGCTGAGCTCTGCTGGAAGCTCCTACTGAACGACGCAGCAACCCTTTCCGTTCACTGCGTCGAAGTGAACCTCTGTCGTTCGTACAGTGCTAACTGAGCTACAACCTAGAGTTCGTCTCAAGACAGCTGCACTTTTTTTATTTCTAGAGCTCTGTGCCTTAATCTGTAAAATGTAACCCTCACAGGATCGCTTTCTCATCCATCTGTCAGTCTCTCCGCCCGACTGTTACAAACTCTTTTCTCAGCAATGGTTAGATTATCAAGTTGAAATTTATGTCACATATTAATGTCTATAGTCTTTTGACAGTGTAAAAAATTTAAGTTCCTAAAGTCAATGGAATCAAAAGATTCGGCCATTTACGCCACATACTGTATTTTGATGTTCAGAAACTCACTCATCAAAACATAGCCTACTTGCCGCTGACGTAGAATCAGGATATTTGACAAGGGACAAGATTTCACAGTACAAGTAGAGTAAAAAAGCCCGCCAGGTTGGCCGTGCGGTCTAACGCACGGCTTTCCGGGCGGGAAGGAGCGCCGGTCCCGGCACGAATCCGCCCGGCGGATTTGTGTGGAGGTCCAGTGAACCGCCCAGTCTGTGGATGGTTTTTAGGCGGTTTTCCATCTGCCTCGGCGAATGCTGGCTGGTTCCCCTTATTCCGCCTCAGCTACACTACGTCGGCGATTGCTGCGCAAACAAGTCCTCCAAGCACGCGTATGCTCTACCACGCAAGCATAGGGGTTACACTCGTCTGGTGTGAGACGTTCCCTGGGGGGTCCACCGGGGGCCGGACTGCACAGTAACCCTGGGTTCGGTGTGGGGCGGCGGAGGGGTAAAGTGGACTGCGGTAGTCGTCGTGGGGTTGTGGACCACTGCGGCTGCGGCGGGGACGGAGCCTCTCCATCGTTTCTAGTTCCCCGGTTAACATAACATAACAGTATGTAATTATACCACATAAAAATATCTTCTTGACGTTAGAACACCGATTACATCCATCATCCGTCAGAAGTACAGGCTGAGCACAAAGTCTTGCCCTGATTATAACAATTTATTACAGAATAACCGTCTGACATAATAATTTACATTTGATGCCGTTACATAGGTTAGTGTTACTAGTTTTTTAAGACCACTTACGTTAGTAAACCTCAACGTGTGCTCCCTTCGTAGCTCGGAGAATGTCGAGGTGTTATTCCACTTCCCGCAAGATGTTTCGTAACATGTGTTCCGTCACAGTACCCACAGTAGCTTGTATCCGAGCCTTCAGTTCGTCGACGTCAGCAACTGGTGTGAGTAAGACTGTCCTTGATAAAGCCCCCAAAAAAATGTCAAGGGGCGTAATGTCTGGAGAGGGGAGTAATGTCCAGATCTGGTCCAACACCCTGGCCGCGTATATAAACTGATGTTTCCTATTCGCTTTCTTTTGTATGTCAGGCAGGGCTAGAATGCTTAACTGCAGCAGAGATTTTTATAGCGCCTCGGAATTCCCGCGACCTGTAGCTTGCCAGTACCTGTATCGAGAACAGGTAAAAACTGGCGAGATTATACACTCCTCGAAATGGAAAAAAGAACACATTGACACCGGTGTGTCAGACCCACCATACTTGCTCCGGACACTGCGAGAGGGCTGTACAAGCAATGATCACACGCACGGCACAGCGGACACACCAGGAACCGCGGTGTTGGCCGTCGAATGGCGCTAGCTGCGCAGCATTTGTGCACCGCCGCCGTCAGTGTCAGCCAGTTTGCCGTGGCATACGGAGCTCCATCGCAGTCTTTAACACTGGTAGCATGCCGCGACAGCGTGGACGTGAACGGTATGTGCAGTTGACGGACTTTGAGCGAGGGCGTATAGTGGGCATGCGGGAGGCCGGGTGGACGTACCGCCGAATTGCTCAACATGTGGGGCGTGAGGTCTCCACAGTACATCGATGTTGTCGCCAGTGGTCGGCGGAAGGTGCACGTGCCCGTCGACCTGGGACCGGACCGCAGCGACGCACGGATGCACGCCAAGACCGTAGGATCCTACGCAGTGCCGTAGGGGACCGCACCGCCACTTCCCAGCAAATTAGGGACACTGTTGCTCCTGGGGTATCGGCGAGGACCATTCGCAACCGTCTCCATGAAGCTGGGCTACGGTCCCGCACACCGTTAGGCCGTTTTCCGCTCACGCCCCAACATCGTGCACCCCGCCTCCAGTGGTGTCGCGACAGGCATGAATGAAGGGACGAATGGAGACGTATCGTCTTCAGCGATGAGAGTCGCTTCTGCCTTGGTGCCAATGATGGTCGTATGCGTGTTTGGCAACTACCCTGACCAGCAAGATCTCCGGATCTGTCCCCCCATTGAGCATGTTTGGGACTGGATGAAGCGTCGTCTCACGCGGTCTGCACGTCCAGCACGAACGCTGGTCCAACTGAGGCGCCAGGTGGAAATGACATGGCAAGCCGTTCCACAGGACTACATCCAGCATCTCTACGATCGTCTCCATGGGAGAATAGCAGCCTGCATTGCTGCAAAAGGTGGATATACACTGTACTAGTGCCGACATTGTGCATGCTCTGTTGCCTGTGTCTATGTGCCTGTGGTTCTGTCAGTGTGATCATGTGATGTATCTGACCCCAGGAATGTGTCAATAAAGTTTCCCCTTCCTGGGACAATGAATTCACGGTGTTCTTATTTCAATTTCCAGGAGTGTATACGTAAACAAAGTGTGTACAGAACCCTCAGAGCGAGTGTCCTACACGCAACTAGGCAATTTTTTAAAATTAGTTATTTTTTTACATCTTTCATTTTCAGGCCTGGGAATTTGGCACACTGTTGTAGAACAAACTTTTTTTCAGTGGAATATGGCCGGTAGGATGCCAGTGGTGTTAGTGTAGCAGTAAGCGAGGCCAAGTGGAATGTGGCGTGTGTTCAAACGAGTGAAAACCTGGGCATCGCATCCGAACCAGTGGATGCAGGCTCAGTTTGAACGCAAAATGTTCCCGGCACGTCGCTGACACGGTAACCTTTTCCTGCCTTTCACTTTCAGGACAACGATACGATATTTCAGACTGTCGCCGCTGCCGAGTCCACTTTAATCAGTTTGCATGGGCAGCACTAGCTGGTGGCTTTTAGAAGCAAGAAGCCGGGAGCGAAGGGGAAATTTTCGGTCAAGCCTCCATGCAAAGCAAGTTATAAGAATGAAAGGCATTCTACTGCAATAGGTAGCTAATTTACCTCAAGTGCGAAACTTGTGTGGGTTACACGCTTCCACCGTTTCTCAAAACAGCTTTCAGTAAGTCTAATCTATACCACCACTCATTTCATTGAAGGACAGGATGTTTCTGAAGAGTTGGCAACACTTTCCGAGCCCGGGATCTGGTACACAATTCAACTGCAAGCGCATGTTACTATTTGACCGACATCTGCCCAAAACGTTTGCTGCATTCCTCAAAATGAATAACTTCGACAACAATCGACCAAGTTCGCTTTGAAACATTAGACAGCTTATCGAAATGATGCACAGTAATTCGTTCGTTACAGCAGTTTAAACTGTAGTCCGGTGCAAACATCTCCTTTCTAAACAATGGGACGGGCTGCCTGACAACGCACCACCGAAGGACCGAAATGAGTCCCGTTGCAGGCCGTCACACGGACGATAAATCTGAAGTAAAATCGATGTCGGAAGCCAGGATCTGCGCGCATCCAGAGACACTGACCATTGAGCTGACTACTGCAGGTTTGTACTGAGGTAGGCAGTGCATCTGTCCAGGCGAATAGCCAGTTGCAACAAAGACAGGTGAGCAAGCTGTCTACGTATCAGCGGGGGTGCGTTGTCGCAGCAGACACTATCTGAGACGGTGCTTCACCTGCCCTCAGTGTGTGGCCTGCGTCCAGAGGAGTGGAGTCCAACACGATGGCGGTACACACGGATCGCGACGAAACGTCGTCAGCAGAGAGTAATACCGCGCGAAGATCAGTCCCCACTGTCAGGTACGGTCCAAGGCCGACGAGTTTTTGCTACAAGAAACGGAGAGACAATGAGTGACAAGTGACGTCAGGAACCGAATCAGCACGTCAAACGACTTGTTTTTATAGTCACTCCGGTGCTGGCTGCGCGAGCAGAACCATCCAAGGCCAGGAATAAATGTCGAAATTTGCCATCAAAAACAACTTCAGGGACGCGCTAGGAAGGCGCACTTACGCAGCACTGTGCAACGTCACCGGAAAAGGCCAGACTGATTCGAGAAGTCATCTTTATTGGTTCAAACATCTCTAAGCACTATGGGACTTAACATTTGAGGTCATCAGTCCCTTAGACTTAGTACTATTTGAAGCTAACTAACCTACGGACATCACACACATGCATGCCCGAGGCAGAATTCGAACCGGCGACTGTAGCGGTCGCGCGGATCCGGACTGAAGCGCCTAGAAGCGCTCGGTCACAAAAGCCCGCCTCATCTTTATTCCCGTTCACAAGAACAAGAGGGAATGGTCAGCAGATGGCTGAAGGCAGCACACGTGTGAGTGCGAGCTACCGGCCGGCAAACATCGATGTGTCTCTATAACGTTGCGAACGCCAGTTGTCGTGTCTAGTCCACCTTCAACTGTTACTTACTGACAGCCGTTTACAGCGCACGATAGCGTTGATATTTGGCCGTCAATGTATACTTCCCGAGGCACAAAGGACGTTCCGCCGTCTTATAGTCCCGACCGGCCGAGCACTATAATGTTTCCAGAACCCTCGAGTTTCTAGGGACAGCACCGATCTCGTTAAGGGATCAGAGTACGCATGTTTACCCCAATCACTGAGTTATTTTTACGTTACTTTTCTTGACGACACGTGTTTCAGTACATTAGTGACATCATTAGTGCCCTAATAAAATCTATATTAGTTGCTTAAAACACGACGCGTAATAATGGAAGATGCGAAATGTTCACGTAGTTTGACGCCTTTAGAGAACGAAATTCTCCTTTATAAAAATCAACATGGAATCTGCAAACAGAGCCTCGACAAATACAGCACTCACTGCTCATCAGTGAAATCCAAAGGAGTCCACGCTGACACCGTGTTCTTTGACGTCTGGAAGTCATTCGGCGCAGTTCCACACTGTCGGCTAGGGAACAAAACACGAGCTTGCCGCGCGTAGGGTCACATATGTGACTGTATTTACGACTTTCTAGCACTTACTATCCGACACGTTCTTCTTAACGGTACCACACAGATATAAAGACGATTTCTGGAATACCCCAGGAGACTGATAAAGGGACGTTTATTGTTTACAATATGTATAGACGATGTAGTGGATAATGTCGGAAACGCTATATTGTTGTTTGTGGACGATGCTGTCGGCCTTAGGAGGGTGGCAACACCAGAAGACTAGAAAAACGCACGGAGACCTGCGTATGATCGATTAATGCCGCAGTTAATGGCGAGGCACCGCGCTTAAACAGACATAGTGATCCATTACTGTTGGCCTACGCTACTGGTGAAGATCACTGGAAACGGTAACGACAGTAAGATATAATAGTAACCATCTGGAGCCACCTTAAGTGGCATGACCACGTAAAAACTAACTGCAGCAAAATCAGAGGCCAGGCTGAGGTTCAAAGCAAGAATCTTAAGAAAGCGCAATTCACCCATGAAATGAGTGGCCTACAAAACACTGGACCAGAGCGTGCTAGGTGTGTGTGTTTTGGTTCGTAGAATCGAAGTCGGCGACAAAAGTTCAGCGTAATTTGCCGTACGAAGAACGCTGAAAATCCTCCTTGTAGGCTATGAGTGGCACAAATGTTTTGGAGAAACGCTTGCTCGGTAAGACGTGGTAAACCACCAGGTCGTCTAAGATTATCTGACGACGTCGCTTAGTGAGTGGGTCAACGTTTTGTCAACAGCCCTACCCGGCGTGCATCTCGAGAACTGAAAATCCCACATACGACTGTTTGGCGCGTGTCGAGGAACCGCTTGCATTTGAAACCGTACACATTGACGATCTTATAAGCAAAAAAAGACACTGATACAACTGCTCGCAAAAACATTTGTGCGGGTATGTTAAATCGATTATATGAGGATGAACATTTCTTGGACAAAATCATCTTTTCTGAGGATCGACTTTTCACTTAAGTGGCAAGGTTAACACACATAACTGCAGCATTTGGGACACTGAAAAGCCACATCAAACATTACGGCACGTTAATGGTAGCTATAAACCGAACGGTTTTTCTGCATTGAGCAAGAAGAAAGTGTACGGCCCCTTTTTTCCGTGAGAGAACGATCAACGGGATAGTGTACCTGGATATGTTATAACAATTTTTGGTAGCACAGATCAATGAGTATGACCAAGAACGATATGTTTACTTCATGCAAGATGGTGCACCACCCCACTGCCTACCTGACTTTCGGGATTTCCTCAGTGACCGCTTGCCACGTCAATGGATTGGACGTGATGCGCCAATTCCATGGCCCCCACGTTTCCCATACCTGACACCACTAGATTTTTTTTATGGTTATTCATTAAGGATATCGTGTTTGTATCTCCCGTCCTGGCCTCTCCACCTGAACTTACAGTAAGAATTTACGCCTGTGCTGAGCAAGTTACACCTGCAATGCTACAGCGCTTTTGGAAAGAAATTGACCTCCAATGCGACGTGTATAAGATAATTAACGGAAGCCACATACAACAGCTTTAGTTTAAGATTTAAAAAAAAAAAAACTTGATGTGTTTCCCTACAAAATAACACTAAACCCAACTCTAAATCTCCTTGCAATAAATTTGTATGAATTTTTGAAATCCTTTTTGAAACACCCCGTATTAAACATGTCTATAGATACTACGCTAACAGTAGCATATGTAACTATTTAGCCTGGGAGCGAAATGTTCTAGCTAGAAAACCACATCTGGTCACGCTGTGCATTTTTTTCTAAACGCTGTACCGCACATTACCTTTAATCTGCGTGTCATGGAGTTACATACGACTCGTCCACTTTCTCCGTAAACAAAAGTTAATTCTCATTTCCAGAGCATGGAAATCATAGTCTCCCTTTATGCCTCCAGGCACTCGCTATGGCCAACAACAAGCAAAGACGCCGCTCGCTTCCAGCTACGGCACGGCGCAGGGTCCCGGTACTGCGTGGGTAGAGGTGCGTGCGTCGTGACATCAGCGACTGCCAACTGCTGTGTACAGTGACGTCACGAGGACAGAACAGTTACACGTTCCCTTCTGAACGGGCGCAGCCGTTAGCGACTTGTTTAGATTGCAGGTAGCACGTTAACAGTATCCGCGGATTGAACAAACAGCGTGGGACCCGTGACCTACTACTTGCAGGCATTAGCGGACGGCTGTGTGACGTCCGCAATGTTGTGTTCGTGGCCTAAGATAAATACTTAGCAAAGCAAACAGACGTATATCTGACTCTGTCAAAGCCTTTAGATCAATTCCTTGGCATTTCAGTATGGAAGCTTTCATAAAAGATAGAGTGATGCCATTCTTCACGTGTCGCTTCGCTTGCTTTAGTGCATTTTACAACATGACGAAGTATATTTGGTGCGTAGCTACCATCACAGAGATCGTTACAAAGTATGAAAAATACGAAATTATTCATACGGCAAAGCACGCTGCTTTCGCATGTTGCTAAAAATTTTTAATTAGCCATGAGACCATCTTTAGCAGAAATAGCATTCATGATTTAACGAATGAAACACTGCATCAGTTACGTATTTTTTACTATTTGCACAGACTTTGCGAGAATTTATGCTCATCATCAAGTGCCCACATTTACAAAGGTATTTTAGGTGACGTTTCGGAAAATCGCCCGAAAGGAATCTACAGATGACCATAATAACAACTGCAGGACAAGAGGGGCAGAATAACACACATATTAACACCACATAAATTACCTATGTGAATATTTCCTTTTGATAATGTGAATAAATTCTCTACAAACGTCATATTACGCATGAAAAAAATACATAACTAGTACAGTGTTTCATTGTTTAAATCATCAATAACGAAGTTGCATGTTGTCCTAAAACATCGATTACGATGAATGAAATTAACAAATGGCACTTCTTAAATGAGTATTTCTTGAACGAGCTTCCCCACTCTCTCTCCACGGCTTCACCCACAATCGCTTCCATTTCTATCTTTTCCAGTAACGCGCTCGCCACCGATGTACGCTGTTTAAAAATCGTTTGACATCCGTTCCCGAATAACTGCAACGAAAAATTTTACGATCGTGTAATAGCTACAGTGAAGTTGTTTGGTCGAAAAAATTCCACAAAATCCTTGACAAAGCATTTGGCTGTGTCGGCTGGCTGTTAACACTACACCGCCGGCGACACACATACGTGTTCTTCGGCCTGTATTTATCGTAGACCACGCTTTGGACCATAATGACGTCATCGCTTCAAAAACCGAGTCATCAGTCACAGTCGCCTCGTCACGCTCTGAGCAATAAGTGTGACGTCCTCCATGTGAGTGCGGAGAAAACTACATTTATAGGTGTTGGTTCAACTAAAACAGCTGTGGATCACAGTTAGGAACTACTCAAATTGCAACGATCGTGTGAAGGAGAACTTGATCGCTGTGAACTGCAGAGTCATCACGTGAATGCGCATGGCCGCTTTTGCCATCGATGCGTGTTTTGCACTGCGAGGACAGCTACATCGTAAAAGGCTAACACCGCACTTGAAACATAAACCGCAGCACACACAGGAGTCGCGGAATCGTTGGGGCGCAAGTATGTCCGCAGACAGGTCAGGACTACAAATCGTGAAGTTCAGCTCCGACCGCACACTACTAACTCTTGCGCCGCTACTCGCAAACAAAACTAAAAGACTGCAGTGCTACCAACTGTCTTATAACGGAGTAAGGGTGGGAAAAACCGACCCGTTAAAACCGATTCCGATACCGATATTTTAGTTCTGAATAAGCTGTATTTTTCGGAATTTGTTTGGTCTCGGTTATAATAGGTATTTATTTTGTACTGACATATGAGTAAAAAAATCAAAATATCAAATTAGCCATAGCAGCAGGGCTACAATTTGTCGTTTCTAAATAAAATACACTACTGGCTATTCAAATTGCTACACCAAGAAGAAATGCAGATGATAAACGGGTATTCATTGGACAAATATATTATAGTAAAACTGACATGTGATTACATTTTTACGCAATTTGGGTGCATAGATCCTGAGAAATCAGTTCTCAGAACAACCACCTCTGGCCGTAATAACGGTCTTGATAAGCTTTGGCACTGAATCAAACAGAGCTTGAATCGCGTGTACAGGTACAGCTGCCCGTGCACCTTCAACACGATACCACAGATCATCACGAGTAGTGACTGGCGTATTGTGACGAGCCAGTTGCTCGGCCACCATTGACCAGACGTTTTCAATTGCTGAAAGATCTGGAGAATGTTCTGGGCAGGGCAGCAGTCGAACATTTTCTGTATCCAGAAAGGCCCGTACAGGACCTGCAGCATGCGGTCGTGCATTATCCTGCTGTAATGTATGGTTTCTCAGTGATCAAATGAAGGGTAGAGCCACGGGTCGTAACACATCTGAAATGTAACGTCCACTGTTCAAAATGCCCTCAATGCGAACAAGAGGTGACCGAGACGTGTAACCATACCATCACGCCGGGTGATACGCCAGTATGGCGATGGCGAATACACGCTTCCGATGTGCGTTCACCGCGGTATCGCCAAACATGGATGCGACCATCATGATGCTGTAAACAGGACCTGGATTCATCCGAAAAAATTAACGTTTTGCCATTCGTGCACCCAGGTTCGTCGTTGAGTACACCATCGCAGGCGCTCCTGTCTGTGATGCAGCGTCAAGGGTAACCGCAGTGATAGTCTCCGAGTTGATAGTCCATGCTGCTGCAAACGTCGTCGAACTGTTCGTGCAGATGGTTGTTGTCTTGCAAACGTCCCCATCTGTTGACTCAGGGATCGAGACGTGGCTGCACGGTCCGTAACAGCCATGCGGATAAGATGCCTGTCATCTTGACTGCTAGTCATACGAGGTCGTTGGAATCCAGCACGGGGTTCCGTATTACCCTCCTGAACCCACAGATTCCATATTCTGCTAACAGTAATTGGATTTCGACCAACGCGAGCAGCAATGTCGCGATACGATAAACCGCTAACGCGATAGGCTACAATCCGACCTTTATCAAAGTCGGAAACGTGATGCTACATTTCTCGTCATTACACGAGGCATCACTACAATGTTTCACCAGCCAACGCCGGCCAACTGCTGTTTGTGTATGAGAAATTGGTTGGAAACTTTCCTAATGTCAGCACGTTGTAGGAGTCGCCACCGACGCCAACCTTGTGTGAATGCTCTGAAAAGCTAATCATTTGCATATGACAGCAGCTTCTTCCTGTCAGCTAAATTTCGCGTCTATAGCACGTATCTGTGTGGTTTAGCAATTTTAATGGCCAGTAGACAATTTTTCTTTAAAAAAAATTTATTCATGAAATTTGGACTGGCTTGAAATATTACGTTGTTATGGAAAACAGGAAAAGCGATCAGTGCTATTTTAATAACAATGCAGACAGAAAACAGCAAAAAACACTTGAAATACGAATCGGTACAGTATTGTTGTTGTCCCTTTTGCCATTTGTCGAGGCTGAAAGTATTTGTGCACGTGCACTGCGCAAGACTTGCCCCCACCTAGTCTACAAGGTAGTATGTCGCTATTGTTGCCAGAAATCCGTTGTATTGCAGAATGGCACCAACCCTAGTCTGGAAATATTTTCACGAAGTGACGAAGCAGTGAAGTATAATTCTTCTTTTTCTTAAATGCTGAAACATTTGTCTGCCATTGATATGAAATAATTAGGAAGAAGGAAATTATGGTAACAGCAATAAATTGAATCATTAGCAGTATACAACAAAAATAGTCGATCTGCTGCCTGTGTCTACACAATACAATACGCCTTTACCTCCTTGTAGCAGCCGAAAACAGAGAAATCAACACGAAGAACGGAGCTCTTTAACACCAGTTTTCACCGTTTAGCACTGACTATTCTTGATGTCCAAACAGTGGAACGACCTCCGGTTACAACGTTATTTTTGAGTAGAGTTACAAAAAATTAGAATCAATATGAGAATAAATGTGTTATTGTGTTACTGAATCAGTTTTCGTAAAAAGTTGCGACCGGTGGACAGTATTATGTTTTCTTTTATTTAACTACTTCACTTAATACTTTGATTCTATTAATGTTGAAACAGAGAGAGGCAAAATTTTAAATCTTTGTTCGAGTTCTGCGTTTATTACAGGACAAAGAAGAATAAAGAACCGAAAACCAATTATTTCATAAGTCGGTTATTTTGAGCGGTTTTAACACTCAGGTTAAACTGAAATGAAAAAAAAAAACACGATATAACCGAGAACCGCTTTGGTTTCGGCGATAACCGCCATCCCTATAACGGGGTGTATCATCGAGTAAGCCATGTCCTACAACGTCAGATTTCTCCAACGCTGCAAAACCAACGCGAGGATGGGCACGCACAAGAGGGCTACGTAACGAGCTGCAACTAAACTGCTACCTGAAAGAAGAGAGAGACCGTCTCTAACAAAATAGACATAACGTCGTAATACGCAAACTACTGGAAAATTTGGTAACCACTATGCCACAAAGTTCGCATAGTTACAAAGTACCAAGAACAGTTGTTATGACACAATAAAAAAGGCATATTTTTCGCGAAGTTCACATGTGACCGCTGCGAACAGCTAACTAGGTGGTGTTTTAATTTCTCCCTCGGTCACCCGACTCAGGTCCCAATCAGAATACTTTGTGGAAATGCAGATGACCTATCTGCTGCCAGTGTCTACTGTTCCTGTCCTCCTACAGCAGTAAACAGCAACTGTGAACCACTTGAAGCGGAGCGACGACGTAAAACTAATAGTTGGAGAAGTACTTGCGAGCCTGGCATCTGGACTGGATTAGATTAGATGTACTTTTTGTTCCAACTGATCCGTAGTGAGGAGATCCTATGGGATGTGGATCATGTCAGCAAATATTTACAAAAGAAGAACAGATATTCTGATGTAACTTCCACAGGAATCGTAAAAAAATCTTAAGCGTATTTACATTTAAAAGGGTATAAAACTTGTCACCAAATATCACACACTTAGGTGCATATGATAATTCGTAGGTTATTGTAGCCACGCATCATCGGATAAAAAAAAGGATATAAAGTATTTTTCAGCTCTTATTTACAGTGATCGCATCACTGCACAAAATTTATACAGAAGTCAGATTGTACGCAATGTTCGCATTATGTGAAACTAATAATAACATACACAAGTCAATGGGTTCTCCTAGGTAAGTCATCAATCGAGTAAAAAGAGTTGGGCACCAATAAATCCTTGAAACTCTTCTTAACTTGAACTTTATTATTAAAGTTGTTACTGCTGCTGGCATGTTACTGAAAATGTGTATTGCTGAATAGTGGACACCTTTCTGAACGAAAATAAATGACTTTAAATCTTCTGGAAGTTATTCTTGTTTCTAGTGTTGATTACATGAAATGAGCTGCTGGCTTGAAAGAAATATATAAGTCATAACAAATTTCCGTAAGGAATACAAATACTGGGAAGTATCCGACGGAAACGAAATCACGAAAAAATTACTTGTAAAGCACTTGTTCAACCCATTTTTGAGTATGGCTCATAAATCTGGGATCTTTACCAAACAGAATTAACTGAATCTACAGAGAAGATTCATCGGCGCATTTCGGCACTAGTTAGTCTAGTACGTCCGACTACATTACGAGACGCTCATGAAATCCACTGGCAGATGACACTGAACGGCACGGAGAGGTTGGCAGCTAATGGTTCAAATGGCTCTGAGCACTATGGGACTCAACATCCGAGGTCATCAGTCCCCTAGAACTTAGAACTAATTAAACCTAACTAACCTAAGGACATCACACACATCCATGCCCGAGGCAAGAGTCGAACCTGTGACCATAGCGGTTGAGCGGTTCCGCACTGAAAGGCCTAGAACCGCTAGGCCACTCCGGGAGCAGCCGTAACTTGTGTTTGGCTGCGGACATCCGCCCACATTCGAGTTTCGTTTGTCAGCGACAACGTTGGGCAGTATCGCCACGTCTGCCGCCGCCCGCATTAAGAGCCGTTGAGGCCGCTGCCGAGGCTCACCGCTGCAAGACGCCGCACGCACCCTCCGCCGCACACCGGTGCGCTTGGCGCAGCTATTTCAGAGCGGCGCGGCGGGTACCCACCGCACGGGTACCGGGTCCGTGACGGGTTTATGGTCGCCACGTGGCGGCGCTGCTTACGACAGCTCTGGGCCGTCGCGACACGGGGCCCGGACAGTGGGCGGCGGCGCGGCGCGGGCTAAAACTGGACCATCGCGAGCCACGCGGCTACGTGCAGCGCTGGAGGGCGACACACCGAGTACCTCACATGTGCGGCCACCTCAACAATCAATAATTGTGGTGTCACCGCCAGACACCACAATTGCTAGGTGGTAGCCTTTACATCGGCCGCGGTCCGTTAGTATACGTCGGACCCGCGTGTCGCCACTATCAGTGATTGCAGACCGAGCGCCGGCACAAGGCAGGTCTAGGCTAGAGAGGCTCCCTAGCACTCGCCCCAGTTGTACAGCCGACTTTGCTAGCGATGGTTCACTGTCTACATACGCTCTCATTTGCCGAGACTACAGTTTAGCATAGCATTCAGCTACGTCATTTGTTACGGCCTAGCAAGGCACCCTATTCAGTTATTATAATTACTATCTTCAAGAATGTATTCTGAACAGATAATATTGTAAATCATGTACCATCAAGAGCGACGTTCATTATTAATGGAATAAAGTTAAGTATCAAACTAATTACGTCCGCTTTCTGAATTCTAATTCCTTGTACTGTTCCAGACTTCACGTCAGTATAGTTCTTCCCTCCTCACGCCAGCCTGCTTGACCTAAAACGCGCGCATTTTGGCCTCCACTCGTAACACGGTGTAGGCTCTTCTGCTAACACAAAACTAACCACTTCCTTGTAAGCAGTGTAACACTCGCTAATTTCAGTCGCAATGGGACAGTAGCATTTAAACACACTTAACGCAGTGACTGCTCCGGTACAAATGGAAATGAGCGTTTGGCGTCATTGGCCGGAGGTCCCTTACAGGGCAGGTCCGATGATCTTTCAGAACCTTCCAACTGGGCAAGCTGGATTCCGACCAAGCTGGAGCTCCGCTGATCAAGTCTTATCTTTAATCACAGCAGACAGCAGGATACTAAATGAAGCACAAAGCATCAGCTGCTTTCTATTATCACTTGCAGCGTATTGCGCAGTTTGGAGGCATGGACTGATTTATAAATTATTGCAACTTGTCCCGTGCAGACGGACAACAAAATTGAGAACACAACGTGCTAGCTGCAAGGGACATTTACGGTAACTAACTGTCCAAAAGTATTGAATAACGGCTTACCACATGAGTCCGCCCTTGCTACTCATCATCATCATCATCATCATCATCATCATCATCATCATCATCATCATCATCATCATTTAAGACTGATTATGCCTTTCAGCGTTCAGTCTGGAGCATAGCCCCCTTATAAAATTCCTCCACGATTCCCTATTCAGTGCTAACGTTGGTGCCTCTTGTGATGTTAAAACTATTACTTCAAAATCATTCTTAACCGAATCCAGGTACCTTCTCCTTGGTCTGTCCCGACTCCTCTTACCCTCTACTGCTGAACCCATGAGTCTCTTGGGTGACCTTGCTTCTCCCATGCGTGTAACATGACCCCACCATCTAAGCCTGTTCGCCTTGACTGCTACACGTATAGAGTTCATTCCCTGTTTTTCTTTGATTTCCTCATTGTGGACACCTTCATGCCATTGTTCCCATCTACTAGTACCTGCAATCATCCTACCTACTTTCATATCCGTAACCTCAACCTTGTTGGTAAGGTAACCTGAATCCACCCAGCTTTCACTCCCATACAACAAAGTTGGTCGAAAGATTGAACGGTGCACAGATAACTTAGTCTTGGTACTGACTTCCTTCTTGCAGAAGAGAGTAGATCGTAGCTGAGCGCTCACTGCATTAGCTTTGCTACACCTCGCTTCCAGTTCTTTCACTATGTTGCCATCCTGTGAGAATATGCATCCTAAGTACTTGAAATCGTCCACCTGTTCTAACTTTGTTCCTCCTATTTGGCACTCAATCCGTTTACACACTCCTGGAAATTGAAATAAGAACACCGTGAATTCATTGTCCCAGGAAAGGGAAACTTTATTGACACATTCCTGGGGTCAGATACATCACATGATCACACTGCCAGAACCACAGGCACATAGAAACAGGCAACACAGCATGCACAATGTCGGCACTAGTACAGTGTATATCCACCTTTCGCAGCAATGCAGGCTGCTATTCTCCCATGGAGACGATCGTAGAGATGCTGGATGTAGTCCTGTGGAACGGCTTGCCATGTCATTTCCACCTGGCGCCTCAGTTGGACCAGCGTTCGTGCTGGACGTGCAGACCGCGTGAGACGACGCTTCATCCAGTCCCAAACATGCTCAATGGGGGACAGATCCGGAGATCTTGCTGGCCAGGGTAGTTGCCTTACACCTTCTAGAGCACGTTGGGTGGCACGGGATACATGCGGACGTGCATTGTCCTGTTGGAACAGCAAGTTCCCTTGCCGGTCTAGGAATGGTAGAACGATGGGTTCGATGACGGTTTGGATGTACCGTGCACTATTCAGTGTCCCCTCGACGATCACCAGAGGTGTACGGCCAGCGTAGGAGATCGCTCCCCACACCATGATGCCGGGTGTTGGCCCTGTGTGCCTCGGTCGTATGCAGTCCTGATTGTGGCGCATACCTGCACGGCGCCAAACACGCATACGACCATCATTGGCACCAAGGCAGAAGCGACTCTCATCGCTGAAGACGATACGTCTCCATTCGTCCCTCCATTCACGCCTGTCGCGACACCACTGGAGGCGGGCTGCACGATGTTGGGGCGTGAGCGGAAAACGGCCTAACGGTGTGCGGGACCGTAGCCCAACTTCATGGAGACGGTTGCGAATGGTCCTCGCCGATACCCCAGTTTCAACAGTGTCCCTAATTTGCTGGGAAGTGACGGTGCGGTCCCCTACGGCACTGCGTAGGATACTACGGTCTTGGCGTGCATCCGTGCGTCGCTGCGGTCCGGTCCCAGGTCGACGGGCACGTGCACCTTCCGCCGACTACTGGCGACAACATCGATGTACTGTGGAGACCTCACGCCCCACGTGTTGAGCAATTCGGCGGTACGTCCACCCGGCCTCCCGCATGCCCACTATACGCCCTCGCTCAAAGTCCGCCAACTGCACATACGGTTCACGTCCACGCTGTCGCGGCATGCTACCAGTGTTAAAGACTGCGATGGAGCTCCGTATGCCACGGCAAACTGGCTGACACTGACGGCAGCGGTGCACAAATGCTGCGCAGCTAGCGCCATTCGACGGCCAACACCGCGGTTCCTGGTGTGTCCGCTGCGCCGTGCGTGTGATCATTGCTTGTACAGCCCTCTCGCAGTGTCCGGAGCAAGTATGGTGGGTCTGACACACCGGTGTCAATGTGTTCTTTTTTCCGTTTCCAGGAGTGTATTTCTTTCCCACTGACATTACTTTCGTTTTGGAGATGCTAATCTTCATACCATAGTCCTTACATTTCTGATCTAGCTCTCAAATATTACTTTGCAAACATTCAATAGAATCTGCCATCACAACTAAGTCATCCGCATATGCAAGACTGCTTATTTTTTGTTCACATACCTTAATCTCACCCAACCAGTCTATTGTTTTCAACATATGATCCATAAATAATATGAACAACAGTTGAGACAGGTTGCAACCTTGTCTTACCCCTGAAACTACTCTGAACCATGAACTCAATTTACCGTCAACTCTAACTGCTGCCTGACTATCCATGCAAAGACCTTTAATTGCTTGCAAAAGTTTGCCTCCTATTCCATAATCTCGTAGAACAGACAATAACTTCCTCCTAGGAAGCCGGTCATATGCTTTTGCTAGATCTATAAAGCATAGATACAATTCCCTGTTCCACTGATAGCACTTCTCCATTATTTGCCGTAAGCTGAAGATCTGGTCCTGACAACCTCTAAGAGGCCTAAACCCACACTGATTTTCATCCAATTGGTCCTCAACTAATACTTGCACTTTCCTTTCAACAATACCTGAGAAGATTTTACCTACAACGCTGATTAAAGAGATACCTCTGTAGTTGTTACAATCTTTTCTGTATCCATGTTTAAAGATTGGCGTGATTACTGCTTTTGTCCAGTCTGATGGAACCTGTCCCGACTCCCATGCCATTTCAATTATCCTGTGTAGCCATTTAAGACCTGACATTCCACTATATTTGATGAGTTCCGACTTAATTTCATCCACCCCAGCTGCTTTATTGCACTGCAATCTATTGACCATTTTCTCCACTTCCTCGAATGTGATCCTATTTCCATCATCATTTCTATCCCATTCTACCTCGAAATCTGAGACATTACTGATCGCGTTTTCACCTACATTGAGCAAGTCTTCAAAATATTCCCTCCATCTGCCCAAGGCATCCACAGGATTCTTCAGCAGTTTTCCTGACCTGTCCAAAATACTTGTCATTTCCATCTTACCTCCCTTTCGAAGATTGCTAATTACACTCCAGAATGGTTTTCCAGCAGCTTGACCCATAGTCTCCAATCTGTTTCCAACGTCTTCCCAAGATTTCTTCTTCGATGCTGCAATTATCTGTTTGGCTTTGTTTCTTTCTTCAACATAACTTTCTCTGTCTACCTGAGTTCTAGTATGTAGCCATTTTTGATACGCCTTCTTTTTCCTTTTACAGGCTGCCTTGACTGTGTCATTCCACCAAGCTGTTTGCTTCATCCTACTTTTACACACTACTGTTCCAAGACATTCTTTAGCCACTTCTAGTACTGTGTCCCTGTACCTTGTCCATTCATTTTCTAATGACTGTAATTGACTACATTCAACTAACTGGTACCTTTCTGAGATCGTTGTTATGTACTTGTCCCTGATTTCCTTATCCTGAAGTTTCTCCACTCTTATCCTCCTACATATGGACCTGACCTCCTGCACTTTCGGCCTCACAATCCCAATTTCACTGCAGATTAAATAATGATCAGTGTCATCAAAGAATCCCGTGAATAACACGTGTGTCCCTCACAGCCTTCCTGAATTCCTGATCTGTTATTATATAGTCAATGGCAGATTTGGTCCCCCTGCTTTCCCAAGTATACCGGTGAATGTTATTATGTTTAAAAAAGGAGTTTGTGATTACTAAGCCCATACTGGCACAGAAATCCAAGAGTTTTTATCCGTTCCTGTTGGCCTCCATATCCTCTCCAAATTTATCCATAACCTTTTCATACCCTTCTGTTCGATTTCCAACCCAGGCGTTAAAATCACCCATGAGCAGAACACTGTCCTTGTCCTTTACTCTAACAACTACATCACTGAGTGCCTCATAAAAACTATCCATCTTATCGTGATCTGTCCCTTCACAATGCAAATATACTGACACAATCCTAATTTTCTTGCTAGACACTGTCAAATCTATCCACATCAGTCGTTCGTTTACATACCTTATTGCAACTACGCTGAATTCCATTTCTTTCCTGATGTGAAGCCCTATATCCCTTTGTGCTATTCCTGACCTTGCTACTGTCTTGTTTAATTTACATATATCCGATATTTCCCCAGCACAGTCCAGAAAGTTTCGCTAAGCCGATGCATGGACAATAGCTACCAAACACAAAACCTTTGAAACAACTGAAAAAATCGAAACTTCTGAGCTAGGTATCTTAAGCCAGTATTTCGGCAACTGGAGGTTACGATCAAACTCACATAAAACGGAGGTTTCATATTTTCATCTGTCCTGTATCTTGGCACACAGGGCCCTCGAGGTCTCTTTATGACAGAGAGAAACTCTTATCACAACATGTATCCAGAATAGAATACCTTGGGATCAGGTTACATAGGGCACTTTCCTTTAAGGAGCATCTGACACGAACATCTGCTAAGCTCAAAAGCAGAAACAACATTCTCCATAAACTCTCTGGACTCATTGGGGATCGCCAGCAGACACTGTTCGGGCCTCAGCACTGAGATTGGTATTGCTCTGCAGCGGAGTACTGTGCGCCCAACTTAACGAGATCGTACGCAGTTAGCGGGTCAATACCATCTACTCCCACGTACTTGTTACCTGTCTTGCACCACATTACACCTCCCGATATCTGCCGGAAGAGCGAGCTACCAGAGAATCGCTGATAACACCGACCTTTCAATATTCAACGATGTATTCGTGTGGAGCGAAAATGACTAAGATCAAGACATCCCATTCTCATCACAGCCAGGACTCTCACGGAAACTGAATTCAAGACCGTCAGTGAATATAAACGCTGATGGTGACAAAACTATCCTGCACAATGCCTGAAACTAACTTGCGTTCGGAAGAAACCCCCTAGATTCGACCAGCCTCGGGCAGTTTACACTACCCTGACTCGCATCCAAACGGGCCATCGAAAATGAGCGGACACTGTCTACAGCTGGGGCAAATCTTCGTCACCAACGTGTCACTGTGGTGCGAAATAAGAGGCAGTTGCTGATGTTGTATCAACATGTCCCGCGCGTGCCTACAAGCGCCGTTTCGAAGTTTTCCTGGCAGCGACGAGAGATTTGATAAAATACGTAAGACCTTGATATCCGTATACATTTGTTGTCATTCGTGTTATCTTATGCTGGAGAGCTGTCTTTGAATGTTGACTTGTAGCAGTTTTGTAATCTTTCTATATGTGTTGGGATACAATAATACGCAATGTTGACAAAAAACAATCATGTCTTTCAATGGTCAAGACTCTCTTCGTCGTGGTGTTAATGTTCACATAGTCTCGGGAAAAAACTGCTAAAACGCGTCTCTAAACTGGAACTGGAGCAGCGCTCGTGGTGGGGGAAGTAGCCCTTCCCGGAAGAGTGCTACAGCTGCCGTACAGCTTGTCGATGCGCGGATGTTGCGTTAGTATTATTAGAAGTCGTTATTTGCATTCCATGTAGTGTTAAAGCACTTTGTGGAAAATGACCATCGCCAGTAATGCGTCTCACCAGTGAGCTGTGGAAGGGTCGGTAGTGACGTAGAGAGAATGGGGGGGCTGCTTGCTCGCTCTTCAGTCTGCAGGTATCTATGGAGGAGGGGAGGGAAGGAGGGAAGTGCACAACCAATATCCGAGGACCTACCCTCCCGGACACTTCTAACCTCCACCCCTGCCTTTCCATTGCATTACACCCCCGGGCCAGAGTTTATCCCTTGACAATGCTCTGCTGCTCTTAGATGTGGCGCACAGATTTTAACCCACCTCTTATAACACTATACTAATTTAATACCATTAAAACACAATTTTTAATATTCTGCGGCTTTCCTGTACCCTATGAAGAATAAATTGTTACTTCTAGAGAAAAAAACGAATAGGGAATGCTTTTTAGGAAATTAAATTTAGTTTCATTTTGTCCTGGCAGATATTTTAGCTGGAAGTCGCGGTTTTCGTGATGTTCAAAGAAAAACGAAGAAAATGTAAGCTTTCAAGGGCCCCCCACACTGACGCTCACATCCCATCGATCAGGATTTTTAGTATGCTGTTCATGACACACGACCCCTAGAACTGTTCAAAAATTTGCTATTCCACTTTCTCGCCTAATTTTCCTTAGTTGGCTGCACTACTAATCCACGACGCCATTCCAAGCGCGCCACCGTTGTTTGCCGAATCAAGGGCGACGCCGCTGAGGCCCGCAAACGAATGGGCAGTTTCGAGGAGTTGGGGGGCCAATAGACGTCACGATTATAAAATAAGTTGTCTCTCTATGCGTCTCGAGAAAGAAAATATCTTTTGTTACTGGACAGCTAAATAATGACTTTAAACCACTACAACATGATTTTTGGAAACTCCAGTTTCACTAAACATTATTTCCCTCCTTCTTGTTGTTAACCCATTCACGTTTCGACGCTTATATGCCATTTTACGTGGATCCCGCTTTCAGTTGTAGAGTTGGGGTTTTGGAGACTGTCCTGCCGTTGTGGAATTCGTGGCTTGACAGCACAGCATAACAACCCTGGAGAGGTGAGACACCTTCAAACCTGCCGAACGCTTCTAACAGCAAGTAGGATTGAAGAACCAGAAGGTGTGAAAAAGACAGACTGCGTGCAGTTACTCTCAATGAGACACAGGACAGCCCGTGAAAACCAGGTCGTGAAGTATGGCACCTTCAGCAAATACTGAAGTCAGACGTATCCGTAACCGGTATGGATAAAAAGTAAAGAAACAGAAAACGTCGAATTCTGCAAAACGCGCATTTAAAAAAAACCACATTTAATTCGCAAACACGGAAAAAGACGGCAGCAGGAGCCTCAAACGCCAGCGAGACAAAAAACAAAAATGGCCGTTCCCTAAGGGCAGATGTCGAAGAGGGTCCTCCTGACCAGGCCTCATAAATAGCTCAGGTTTACAGAGAATACTAGAAGGGCAACCACGATCATTTGTGTCAACTGTAAGGTGTTCACAAATAGTCAAGGTACAGTTAAGGTGGAAGGAACTGTATATCGCGACTGATGTAGAAAGCTCCTCAAATTAATCCCCCCTTTGTTTGTGTTTATGGTGCTGACGATGATAAAGTGCACAAAATCTAGGAAAATTGTGTTCTTCTAACAGTGAAGAAACGGCTAAACAAGGTATGGAAAACGACAAGTAGCCGCTGGCGAAATCGAAATTACTGAAGGAAAATCATAGACGAGAGATATTTAACCAGCAAACAAACCTGTTGACAAGCCCAGAAGCAGTTAGGAACTGTCTTCGCAGTGCGGTTGGTGCCGAATATGTCCGCTTAGGATAGCGAACGAAATCGGCTATATGCGGCAGACGCATATAGCATCGTATGAAAACAAGATAGGTAGCCCTCTGTTAGACACGTGGGAAGTGGCGGCAGATAACGAACAGGACAGGACAGGTGTGTACTTTTTGCGGCGCCTTCCAGGAAGAGCGGCCGCGCGCCAGCCGGTTCCCAGTACTGCGCGCCACACATTGCACTGCACCACACAACGCTGCTACCCCCCGCCCCGCTGCTATCACGCCCAAACAGGACCGATAGCCTATCACGGACCCGACACATGGCGCCGGCCTAATTTTAGCGACACGGCGCGAGTAGTCGCACCGCTCTGCCCCCTGACACTGCGTCAGACAGGCTGACTCCTTCCTGCAGCTCTTCACTGACCGGTCCCCTCCTGGCAAGTCGCTGCCGGACCACCAAGCCCGAACACGACACAGCTCACCGACGCATCCCAAACGACGACTGATAACTGAAAAATGTGTTTGTCACGCTCTACACCAGGACATGACACCCGTTGGGGATGTACCGGGAAGTAGTAACTAAAAGGAAAGTAATCACCTACGAGTACCAAACTTGGTAGCATTAATGTCGAGGACGTGGGGCGGAGAAATAATGTAGAATCAGTTCAATTTAAACCCTTTTAATGTGCTTCTACGGTACATCATACCATTACATACCGGTACCATTACTGCTACAAAAGGGGCTCAATATGACGCCCATCAGTGTCCACAAGTCTGAAAGCGCAGAATTGCATTCTGCACAGCAGGTATGCTGGCTGCCTCTCTTGATATGCTACGCTTCAGATGAACACATGTGTGAATGTTCCCTGATAAACCCTATCCTTCAGGTAGCCCCCACAACCACAAATCACAGGCAGTGACAGCAGATGATCGTGCCGGCCAACCATTTGGAAACGATCGGCTGATAATTTGATCGTTTCCAATTCTGTTTCGAAGAAGCAGGTGAACACCACGAACAATGTGTGGTGGGGCCCCTTCTTGCATGAAAACTGTTGTGTTCAATGCGTCTCTCTCCTGTACGGCGGGTATGACATGTTTCCGAAGCGTATCACAGTAACGCTGGCCAGGCAATCTGCACGCTTTTGGACCTTGAGCGTCAACCTGTTCAAAAAATAATGGGTCAATGATGAACGTACCTGTATAGCCACATCATACGGTGACACGTTCATCATATAGAAGTTCATGCACAGTGACTGGGGATGAAGATACCCACACTCGGCAATTATGTGTGTTCACCTCACCCTGCGGAGAAAAATGACCTTCGTCTGACCATAGGACGGTTCAGGGCCAGCCCTCGTCAACTCCAAACCTTGCGAGAAAGCGGAGAGTGAAGTCAATACGCCGTTGTGCGTCCTGTGGCGCTAGCTGCTGTACGATATGGATATTATACGGATACTGCCTGACGATCGGGAATTGCGCGCAGCTTTTGCTGCCATGGCAACGGCGATTTCATAAACCTCCTATGGTACAAGAGGTCGTCGGCTCCTTCCCAGAGCGATGCCCAGTTCCCCAGCTGACTCCAACTTCTTCATCGTGCTCCGCACAGCAGGTGGAGCAAGAGGACCCTTCCCTAATTCTCTCAGGCGGCGATATTCTCGAAGTGCTGCTACAGCATTACTGTTGTTTTGATAATGGAGCTTCACCAATAATGCTCTGCTTTTTCTTTCTTTCTTTCTTTTTTTTTTTTTTTTTTTTTGGAGCTCATTTTTACACGTCAACAAGTGCCCTGCGACTGGTCAGGTGTGTGTGAATGAATCACAATGACTGTCAACGGCACCTAGTGCCCATAATTGGAACTGGACGGTGTGCTGTGACGCATGAAAATCATGCACACATACTCTGGACATTAATGCTACCAAGTCTGACTCGTACGGTAATTAGTTTCCGTGTTACAACGTCCTAAACAGGGACAGATCGTTTCACGCATTCTTATGAGGTGGTCAAGAAAGACCCATCACGGTAACACGTGAAACTGGGAAAAAATGTGTCACTAGAAAAGGAAAGGGGAAAAAAAGATAGGAGTAGTAAGATTTAGGTTCTTCCGTGAAAGTCGTACCTGGCGTCCTGAATAGAAACTGAATCGAAAATTTTTGTTACAACTATGAGAAACAGCAAAGTCACCAATCGCAAGCCGGGTGAGAACTTCTACAATGGCCAAAACAAGTGTTGCATGATGCTTTATTGTCAAAATTGGACATCACAGAAAACAGGTACAGTCGTAACAAAACAAAACTAAAGAACAGATTTCCAATTGATAAAAACCACTAAAAAGAAACAATGAAACCTTGGAAAAGACTCCACTACGAATACAACAGTTTCCTCGCTGTCATCTTGCGCAATACTTTTTTTATGAAGCAGTGGTCTCTCCTCATAACTGGACACATTTTCGAATGCGGTTATGCACAGTCCCTGCCAGACTGTCCAGATGAGCCTGTGGGTTATTGTCCCACTCCTCGAGATCGGTCTCTGCCTCTGGTGTGACAGGACGCCTGCGAAGCGCTTGTTTTAGCGTGACCCACGCATTACCAACGCAGCTGAGACCTGGAGAATATGGAGGCCGTTCCGTTCAACAGTTCCCACCGTCCACTATGTGTGTGTGTGTGTGTGTGTGTGTGTGGGGGGGGGGGGGGGGGGACGCGCACTTGTGAAGAAGACACGGGCGGGAGGGGGTGAATATGTGCAGAGAAGAGTGTAAAGAGTTATGGAAAAAATAAGTCTCCAGCTAAACATTAAGCGCATTTACTGTCGTGGCAACGGCTGTTGAAGCACTTAACTGAATATAAAATGCACAAAAACAGAAAGAGCAACAAGTTGTTTAATTTTCGGTCAGATATCTGACTAGATTCACTACAACGAAAAAGTCTCCCAATAATAATACTGAGTAAGGGAGGCGTTCATGAAGTGCAACACTGAAAACTACCGCTCGCAAATGAAAGGAAACTAAGATCAGTGCACTTGTCTGCTTACGCCGACATTTTTCGGCAGTGCACCTGGAACAATACGAACTCTTGTTGTACGGATATTTTGACTACCAACAAGAGCGTATACTCGGCAGTCGGTAGAGTGCTTTCCCAGTTTTATAAGCGACTCAGATTTCGAATGGCTCAGAGATGGGCAGTCAAAATATCGGTACGAAAGTTAACAATATATCGGACGCACTCTCGAAAGATGATAGATTATTCGATCCGCCGGGAGAACTTCAAGAAACACTTGTCCTCTCGTTTACAGCTTTGCGTCTCAATTAGGTCGAGGGAGAGCTACGAAAGCTCTCGACACTGCCGTATGGGTACGAGCGCGCCTGAAGGGAAACGACAGCGCAGTCAGCGTCGATGGCGGGCTGGAAGTGCGGCACGCATCTGCGTCACGCGTCACGCGCCGGCAGCGGCCGCGTCACGGCCACGGGACGGAGGCAGCAGTCGCGGCCGGCGGAGGCGTGTTGGCTGTTGGACTGCGCCGGCACTGGCTGCTGCCTCTCCGGCTCACGCACCCGAGCGTGTAGTACTACCGGCCTCCACAGGCTCCGTGCATCCACCTGCTTCCCCCGATGGACTCGGCTTTCCTCGCTTGCTATCTGCGGTACCGCTGTGCCCTCACAATGAGCCTGCTTCAGCTGATCGGTAGGGGTGGAAGCAGAGCAGGGTCACACGGCCCGCCAACAGCGAGCTCCTCCCAGATGCTGCATAACCACAACGTCTCCAGCCACTCGTACACTCCGCACAGCGTGTGGCGGTGGGCACATCGTAACGATACGAGCCAACCTCTGCTATAGGCACGCTCGCACACGCACACACACCCGCACAAACGTCAGCTAAACACACGGCTCCGGTAAAGGTGCGTGGCGCGCAAGCCGTTGGTCACCGTCAACTAGAAAGCCGTGAGCAACACGGGTAAACAAAAGTCCCTCACCCGGTCATACAAGCCGCGACGGTATATACGTCACAGCAGAGTCGCCTTTCGCTACACGTTCAGATATTTAACACGCCGCACTGAACCAGCTGGATGGTTCACACCAGTAGGTGTGATCGCTTCAATGGAGTACGCCATGAGCGCGAGGATAGCTCTGCTGCGAGATACTTCACGACCGACCCATGCGGGAAGTACCTAAATTCCCTTTACACACCTTCGAGGAATTGCACTTGGGATCACGACGCTTCAGTCAGATTTAAGGACTCATATCCGGAAACGTACCATTTTCCCGCTACACGCAAAATACCACCATCCACTTTGCTCTCTCGCCCCTGCTCCTGTCGTCTGGGTCCATTTACAAGTAGGGTCGGTGTGACGTCCGCCTGCGTCAACACAGATGCGTCGCCTCTGTACCACGTTCCGGTAAACACGATCACCAGTCTCTGGACCTCCAGCATATTCGGATGCTACAGGGATGCCGTATATGAAAGATTTCATGTGACACCACAAGTGGTAGCCGAGCTTGTTCAAGACGGGGCAACGTGCGGGCCAAGCCATCGGGGCATCCGCCTATCCAGTGTTGCCAAAATAATTGGACCAGAGACGGGCTGGTGCGTCATCGTGCTTGAAGCACATGTTTCGACACAATTGCAATGACACATCTTTCAAGAGCTCACGCAGTACGCCGTCAAGAAATCGCTAGCGGCCGGCATCCGTGAGGTGTTGTGGAAGGAGGTATACCCAGTCAAATGTCCATCCATTAATTCTGCCCAAATGTCCGGACCGTATCGTTCCTGAAACCCTTGAGGGCAAGGGGGGGGGGGGTCACAGCAGGCTGATTTTCATCCACACATGACTGTTGTGGGAACTGACAAGGGAACCTCCCCATCGCACCCCCCTCCGATTTAAATATAAGTTGGCACAGTGGATAGGCCTTGAAAAACTGAACGCAGATCAATCGAGAAAACAGGAAGAAGTTGTGTGGAACTATGAAACAAATAGGCAAAATATACAAACTGAGTAGTCCCTGCGCAAGATAGGCAACATCAATGATAATGTGAGGCCAGGAGCACCGTGGTCCCGTGTTTAGCGTGAGCAGTTGCGGAATGAGAGGTCCTTGGTTCAACTCTTCCTCGCCTGAAAAGTTTAATTTTTAATTTTCAGACAATTATTATCTGTCCGTCCGTCAGTCCGATGCGAGGTAACTGCGCCGCAGTATAGGGACGCTACATCTAAACAAACATCCTAACACACGACGTCAGTCGACTACAGCGCGCGGAAGAGAGACTATTCCTGCTAACGAGGCTTCCTGGCTGGCAGCTGACTGTTCGCTACTTTGGACGAGAGTGCAATAAATACGTGAGATGCATTCCGTGGGCAAAATGAATCCAGCAAATATAGCTCGCGACTTCAATAACAAGGTCAATGAATATTGGAGAGGCACGTCCTTTCGTCTACTAATCGCACGGTTTTGCGGTGCACAGACACTAATCTTATTACAGTGAACAGAGACGTCAATGAACGAACGGACAGATCATAACTTTGCGAAAACAATATAAGTAAACTTTTCACTCGAGGGAAGACTAGAACCAAGGACCTCTCGTTCGGCAGCTGCTCACGCTAACCACAGGACCACGGCGCTCCTGAGTTCATAGCATCCTAGATGTAGCCTATCTTGCGCATGGACTATACAGTTTGTATATTTTCCTTATTTTTTTCGTAGTTCCACACAACTTCTTCCTGTTTTGTCGATTGATCTGTGTTCAGTTTTTCAAGGCCTGTCCACTGTGCCAACTTATAACTAAATCTGAGGGGGGTGGGATGGGGAGGTTCCCTAGTGAGAACACCTTCCCTGGTGAACTTGGCTCCATCCCTGGAAAGGATCCGCCGTGGGAGGTCGGTGCTCTCCTGAGAACGGTGCGGTGCAGCAGGGGGCTCGTGACGCAGTATCCTGTCGCCGCATCGCCTGTACCTCCTGGGTGTGTGTAGCTGCTGCTGTTCGTGCGGAACACGCCGGACTGTCCGGTGATCCACACTCAGTCCAGTTGCCTGCCGTCTCTCCGGTGCTCGCCGTGGCGTCCTCTTCCACCGCCTCCTTACGCTCGAGAGTGCGGCGCCGCCGTGAAGCACACAAGTCGTCCCTGCTGGCGGCGTATGTACCGGACCCGCTGGTACAGCTGGTAGCACCAAAGAGGGAGTGCCAAGGCGTCTGGCAGTTTGGACAACGCTCCGCATACAACTGAGCAGCAGCCCTCAGTATGTCGGCGTACGAGTATTCCGCAAACATGTAGTTTACCACAGTCGACAGCAACACAGTAAAAATGAAATGTGCGTGCAGCTTACAGTCTGTACTGTGACGTATGATTACTACTGTACTTAAGTATAGTCTGAACAAAGACCACACGCGAGACTGCAGATACAAACCTCTACGGACGATTACACTAGTACTGTGTGAACAAAGACCACACGCACAACAAGTGATACAAAGCTCCTGGCAAATCACAAACTCAACTGAATGGCATCAAATGAATTTACAATTGCGCATAAGGACTACCACGCAGCTGTACACTGGAATGACGACAGTAAAAATTTGTGACGGACCGGGACTCGAACCCGCATATCCCGCATATCGCGAGCGGTCGTCTTGCCATTTGGCTATCCGTGCCCGACTCACGGCCAGGCCCAAACTTCCATATGTAATCAATCAAGAACGACCTGCACTCGTACATCCATACATCCATTATGAATATTCCCGTACAAGTCAGACGTTGTAGTGGCCATGAATCGTGCACGGATAGCCAGATGGTAAGGCGACCGCTCGCCATAAGCGAGAAGTCCAGGTTCGAGTCCCGGTACGGCAAAGTTTTCATTGTCGTCATTCCATTCTACAACGGATGATAGTCCTTATCCGCAATTGCGAATACATTTGATGTGTTTCGTAACGGCTGTGGTCGCCGCAGTGCCTGTTGCTTTGGACATTCATGCATGTCCAAAGGAAATTTGCACCGTAATGAGAATAACAGAGGCACTGCAATAAATGTCATGTAAACAGAGCTGTAGGAGGCGTCGGTCATTACGTGATCGGTGAGTGGCTTACGTAACACCTAGTCAGTGGCACCGAAAATGCGGGAGATTTGAATGAGTGTCCCGATGTTTCGCGTGTAGCGTCATGACGGTACGACTGAACACACGAGTCCCTTCGCCAAACTTATGCGTCTTGGTCCTCCACCGCAAGTTGCCAACGTCTGTTAAATGATTTTAGTTGCACCCTGTGCAGTCCGCCCTTTCCCACAGATTTGAATGCACAGTATTTCGTGCGTACTATAATCTGTTATTCGAGTGAAATGTGAACTCTTCCGTGGTATAACCAGTGTTCGTATACATTCGTGACTAAAACATGCTTAACAGATGTACCAAGTGTCTGCTTGACTCGTGGCTGTACATATTATACAGTAGAAAGTGTCCGAGGGTACGTGAATCAGAATCTCTTTCCTAGTGTTCTCCTGTTATACGAACTGCTCGACAGGCAACGTTTACAGCAACAACTTAACCAAGCGATACTCATGGGAATGAGTGGTCTGCAGTTAACTCGCTGTATAGCTAACGTTCAGAAAACTGAATCACGCAGAGCTTAGCTGGAATTCAACTTTTTTTTCCAATGTTGCTGTATGTATTTCCAAAAAATGGTCATTTCGCGAGAGGTGTGTGAGAGAAAGTAATATGTTGTCCGACTTTCCTGGAAAGTACTCTGTCGAAATTTCAATAACAAACCTCTCCCAGATGCACGACCCGTTTCTTGTAGCGTGTGCCAGCGGAGTTTGTTGAATGTGTCTGTAACGCTCTCGTGCTGAATAAACAATGCCGTGAGGAAACGCGCCGCTCTCTCTCTCTCTCTCTCCTATCAAGCCTCCCTCATAACGGTCCCAGACTGATGGACACTACTCAAGAATCGGTCTAAAAAGCGCCTTATAAGCCACTACTTTCGTGCATCAATTACATTTCCTTAAGATTCTTCCTATGGATCTCAGTCTGGCAACTATTTCCCCTGTAATTTCTGTATGTGGTCATTTCACTTAACGCCGATCGGGATAGTTACTCCTCCAATTTACGGCAGATACTGTAAATTTATCGTGTAGTTGCACTGTAATGGATTTTTTCCCCCTGTATATGCGCGATATGTTACATGTATTTACGATCAGAGCTAACTGCCAGAAACTGCACCATTCATCAGTCCTCTGTAGTTAATTTGAAAATCCATACTGTCTTCTGACGTTGCTACTTTCTTATAGACAACCGCACAGTGTCTGTGCTGCTTATTTCCCGAGTAGTGACTGGCGTATTGTGACGAGCCAGTATCACGGCCACCATTGGTTCTAATGGCTCTGAGCACATCAGTCCCCTAGAACTTAGAACTACTTAAACCTAACTAACCGAAGGACATCACACACATCCATGCCCGATGCAGGATTCGAACCTGCGACCGTAGCGGTCGCGCGGTTCCAGACTAAAGCGCCTAGAGCCGATCGACCACAGCGGCCGGCAGCGAGCCTGGAACCTTTATTTCCTCCTCATCACGAGCTATCGCCTTCAGCAATTAGGCCATCCGACTGCTTCAGTGGTGCTATTTGTACAAATCCCTCTTCAGAATTCTGGCCTCAGTGTTTGAAAATCACAGCTGTAACACAAAATACAATGAAAATCAGTCTTTGTGCTTTCACGGCGCACTGACAGCTCCATTAAACTTTGGACCCTGCAGCCGCATAAATTTCGCTGCTTCTTCTTCTAATGTTTCGGTCTCGTACCGTTCGGCCACCTTCAGAGGGAAACGAAAGAG
This sequence comes from Schistocerca gregaria, assembly GCF_023897955.1. Lineage (NCBI taxonomy): Eukaryota > Metazoa > Arthropoda > Insecta > Orthoptera > Acrididae > Schistocerca > Schistocerca gregaria. The sequence continues at coordinate 862,491,106 of NC_064922.1, forward strand.
TCTTTCGGCTCACTCTGATGATGGCCAAACAGTACACGCCCGAAACACTATACGAAGCGGAATTTATGGGCTGCACGGACCAAAATTTAATGGAGCAGTGAAAGATTTGGCGTGGTGCTCATACAGCATAACGATTAAGCGAAAAGCAGCAAATTGGAGTTTTAGGCCCAGCGTAGCACAATTTTTAATTAACTACGACATGTTTGTCCATTACCCACGACACGTCCACAACATTGCACTCCTTGACTGGTTTTCCCACCAGTTCATTCATTTCAGTGGATGTCACTCAGCCGGGCTCTGCTCGGGCAGCGCGTCGCTCGCTGAGGACGGTGTTGAAAACAGGGAAGTGCCCGCCGCTATCTGCTCCACTTCCCGTCACTCACTGCGGAGCGGCGCTTAGTCGTTGTTTACGCGGAACGAGGAAACTGACGCTGCCCCATGGTGGGCTCAGCACAGCCACTTCCATCCAAAAATGAACATAAATCGGCACAGCAAAAGTCGCACTCACAAAATAATTGTTGTAACATTACTTCACTGCCTCTCAAAAAAAACTCGGCTTGTTTGAAAATGTCAAATAAACACTGGTTCACTTTCTTGACAATAACGAATGAGACGAATATTATCTATACGGGGAATAACGGATTTACCCTCATATTGGGCAGAGCTGACGAGATACCGACGGCTTTACCAGCGGAACCCACATGCAGCAAGTCGCCTGTAAAGGCGATGCTCGCGATACTTCATAATTAGTTCAAGATACCGGCAACGAACGGAACGCGTGATTCACATTTTTAGATTTCTAATGTAATATTTAAACAACTGGACTTTTCTCTAACACGTGAATGTAGTTTTCCTAACTTGAATGAAGAAAACTGGTATAGACCAGAAAAACGGAGATGACATAGGGTATGTTAGAATCCGTCCAACATCTTTGTAACCAGAGAGCTGGCGCGTAAACGTTGAACGCGAGTGCCACAATTCGGCGAACTCTTAGCACATGGCATCGATAACGAGGCAAGTATGTTCAAGGCACTGACAAGCGCTGTACACATGTAATCCTAGAACATATCCAAATCCATTCAAAATGCACAACGTTCCGCGGTCGCTCAAAAGTCCAGTTGGCCACATTCGATCGTCGAAATCTTTTGTTTCGACGGCTGAATCTGGTAACGAGACGCTGGATGGTGTTGACTTCCTTCGATCCGCCAGTCTTTTCGAATGTCTCATCACTTCTTGTGTAGTATGGTAACCGGGCATTGCCACCCTTCGGCAAAGCGCGCAACGTCATAGTGTAGATCCCTTTCATTTTCCTGCAGCATTTGCTGACAGTGAAAGCATTGTAGCTGTCTGAATACTGCCGCGGTTTGCCCGCCATTAGCCCTCCTTATTCTGTTCGCTAGTAGTGGTTCCTCTTCTATTTCATCTATTCGTGTCAGCGCTTGTTTCCGTGCTTTCACCCGCGATTTCGTGAAACTGTTCTGTGTTCGGTATTTACCATTGACATCACTGCATAACAGTTTTACGATTTTCAGTGAAATTCTCACTTCAATAATAACGTTCACTTTTCACATATTAGTAATGCAATCGTGCCAAATTTGCCTTATAGACTCTCAGTGACAGAAACGTTTAAACATGGCATGAAGTGTCTGGACTTACACGAGGTTGGAGATCATTCGAAACCATCACATTACCGATTCCAGAACGTTCGAAAACATTTCTAGAAAATTGAAAAAGATTGAAATTTATAGAACTTTTCTAAACAGAATCGGATCTTTTAAGACGTTTTGTATCGAAACATAGATTGTCATACGTCGAATTCTACAGGAATGAAGGATTCAGCTGCAACTTCAGCTTCACCGAGGGAGGTGGCGCAGTGGCTAGAGCACTGGATTCGCATCCAAGACGACGACGGTTCAAACCCGCGTCCTGCCATCCGGATTTAGGTTATCTCTGATTTCACTAAATCACTCCAGGCAGATGTTGGGGTGGTTTCTTTGAAAGGGCACGGCCGACTTCCTTCACCATCCTTGTCACAATCCGAAATTGTGCTCCGTCTCTACTGATATCGATGTGGATGTGACGTTAAAGCCGATCTTCCTTCCTTCTTCCCTTCCTTGCTTCAAACCATTCATATTCTTCTCCCCCCCCCCCCTCCCCTCACCACTGCCCAATAACTTCAAGAACATCCACACGTTCTTGAATCAAATTCAATTACACACAAAGGCAACGAACAGACATCTACTTCAACCAAATTCCTAGTAAACTCCAACTTCAGAAAAGACCTATATCAACCAGGATAAATTCTGTGACTCCTTGCCTTTTTTTCTTTCACTTTTTTTACATATCTAAAGTCCCTAGTGCTCCAAATTCTTAAGAGGTCCTCAAATCATACGACAGCAAACCGACAAACTTCGCGAAGAATGACTCTTTGCCCCACCTTTGGTCCGCTCGTTGCAGCAGTTTATCCTGCGTAACTGGTACAGAGAAGGATACCAGGAAAGTGCGAAAAAGCCGATCTTCTTGTTTGTTTTCAGGAAAGATCGGTGAATTACAAACATATTTCAGTAACGTCGGTGTTAGTGTGAAATTATGAAACATTGTGTGTGCGCCCGCATTATGCTGCCCTATTATTTTATAGGCCGAAATTCTCTGTGGCAATCAACATGGATTCCGCAAGCGAAAGTCTTATGAAAGCCAGGTCGCTCTATTTGTCGATCAGATACAGCACGCCCAGGTTGATCCTTTAGAGAACAAAAATTAAACAAATAGGTACCCCACTCATACAATTATAGTCGGTGGTGTCTTCAATCTACCCTCGATACGCTGGAAAAATTATGTTTAAAGCTGGCGGCAGGCATAAAACGTCATGCGAAATTGTACTGAATGCTTTCTCAGATAATTATTTTGAACAATTAGTTCATGAGCCCACTCGACGCGTAGCAACGAATAATCCTGGACAAACATGCAGTATCATGACGAATACAGGGTTTAGCGACGACAAGGTAATTACTGCTAGGCTGAATACCGTTACACCTGCAAACATCAAAAATAAACGCGACGTACAGGTATTTAAAAAAAGCTCATAAAACGCCTTTTTAAGAGACAGTCTCCACTCCATCCGATCTGACCACGTAAGCGAAGAAAAAATGTGGAATGATTTCAAAGAGATAGAATCGACGGCAACTGAGATATACCTACCACATAGATCAATAAGTTGTGGTACTAATCCCCCATGGTACATAAAACGGATCAGATCGCTGTTGCAGACGCAATGAAAAAAGCATGCCAAATTTAAAAGAACGCAAAATCCCCAAGACTGGCAAAGTTTTGCAGATGCTAGAAATATAGCGCGTACTTCAATGCGAGATGCTTTTAGTAATTTCCACAACGAAACTCTGTCTCAGAATCTGGCGGAAAACCCAAAGAAATTCTGGCCATACATACAGCACACCAGTGGCGAGACGCAATCAACAACGGTGAAGTCGCTGATGACAGTGCCACTAAAGCAGAGTTATTAAACAAGGTTTTTCGAAACTCCTTCACTAAAGAAGACGAAGTAAATATTCCCGAAGTCCAATCAAGAACAACTGCGTGGAAGTAAATATCTTCGGTGTAGCAAAGCAGTTTAAATAACTTAATAAAGGTAAGGCCTCCGCACAGAATGAATACCAGTCAGGTTCCTTTCAGAGTATGCTGATGCAACAGCTCCATATTTAGCAATTATACACAACCGTTCGCTCACAGAAGGTTCCGTACCTATAGACTGGAAATTGCTCAAGTCACACCAATACCCAAAAAAGGAAATAAGAGTAATCCGCTGAACATGCCACTATCGCTAACGTCGATTTGCAGTATGGTTTTTCAACACATACTGCCTTCGAACATTATGAGTTACCTCGAAGAAAACGATTTATTGACCCATAGCACGGATTCAGGAAACATCGTTCTTGTGAAACACAACTTGCTCTTTATATTCATGAAGTAATGAGTGCTATCGACAGGGGATGTCAAACTGATTCCATATTTTTAGATTTCCAGAAGACTTTCGACACCGTTCCTCACACGTTGCTTCTAACAAAACTGCGTGCCTGCGGAATATCGCTTCAGTTGTGCGACTGGATTCGTGATTTCCTGTCAGGAAGAACACAGTTCGTAGTAACAGGCGGAAAGTCATCGAGTAAAACAGAAGTCATGTCCGGCGTTCCCCAAGGAATTGTTATAGGCCCGCTATTGTTCCTGATCTATATTAACGACATAAGAGACAATGTAAATAGCCCTCTTAGATTATTTGCAGATGGTGCTGTCATTTACCTCCTTGTAAAGTCATCAGATGATCGAAACGACTTGCAAAATGATTTAGATAAGACATCTGTATGGTGCGAAAAGTGGCAATTGACCCTGAATAAAGAAAAGTGCGAAGTTATTCACATGAGTACTAAAAGACATCAGCTAAATTTCGATTACGCGATAAGTCACACAAATCTGAGGGCTGTAAATTTAACTAAATGCTTAGGGATTACAATTACAAATAACCTAAGTTGGAACGATCAGATAGATATTGTTGTGGGTAGAGCAAACCAAAGACTGCGATTCATTGGCAGAACACTTAGAAGGTGCCACAGATCTACTAAACAAAGAGACTGCTTACACCTCGCTTGTCTGTCCTATGCTGGAGTATTGCTGTGCGGAGTGGAATCCGTATCAGATGGGACTGGCGGATGATATTGAAGAAGTTCAAAGAAGGGCGACTCGTTTTGTACCATCGCGAAATAAGGGAGATAGTGTCACAGACGTGATACTTGAATTGGAATGGCAATGATTAATACAAAGGCATTTTTCGTTGCGACGGCATCTTCTCATGAAATTTCGATCACCAGTTTTCTCCTCCGATTGCGAAAACATTCTGTTGGCACCCACATACATAGGCAGAAATGACCATCACGATAAAATAAGAGATATCAGGGCTCGTACACAAAAATTCAAGTGCTCATTTTTCCCGCGCGCCATTCGAGAGTGGAACGGTAGAGAGACAGCTTGAAGGTGGTTCATGGGACCCTCCGCCAGGCACTTAATTGTGAATAGCAGAGTAGTCACGTAGATATAGAGGTAGACCAAACTGACAGACCTAAAAGTAACTTGCAGAGAGCACCGAGAGCGGGTACGCAGACGTCCTGTCTGACGCCGTTGCCTGCTGGATGGCGGTTGCACACCAGGGACAAGCGACGTTCAGCTGTAGCAGATTCTAAGGCGGGATCTCGGCTAAGACTCGGCTATTACAGCTGCAGCAGACGGCGGCCATTACGAACTCCGAGTAGCAAACACCGGCCGGTGTTTTCCCCTGTGACCGGGCTATTATTCACTTCGAAGAATGCGCTGTGGCGACACTGGCGTAAATATTTTGAGCAAAAGCTTGGCGAGGAGGTGCGGGGAGGGGACATGTTTGCCCAGAGCGGCCGCCTACGGCTACAGCGGTCGAGTTGTTTGTGACAGGCAGCGGACAACAACGGACCGGCACTTCCGTGTGCGCTCAGTGGCGAGAGTCTCGTGTTGAGTGGCCGCTGGGCAGATTCATCCTGGATTTACAATGCTGTCCACGGGTCCTCTTCTGCTGAAGCCGGGACAGTGCTTTGCCGTTCTGTTATTTTGTTCCTATTTTGTCAAGTCCCCTTCTGAGGCCCTTTGCAATGTCTGGAAAAGAAGTATGCAGTACCATTCAAAGTCTGAGTTACGATTCGGCAGTTATAACCGTCAAAAATTGCTCGCGTGCGTCACAAAATTCGTGGCGTTGTCCACAATAACACAGTGAAAACAGCACGTCCGTACGTTTACTAGCCGTGTATGCAGTGGGTGACACCCCTTAGCGATCAGACGTGTCATTTACGTCTAAATCAATAATCCGAAGCCACCTGACGGTATGTGGCGGTGGCTTCTTCTTGTACACCACACATTTCACCTTCCACTCGCTAATACGGTGAGGTAAGAATGACTGTCAGTAGCTTCGGAAGGCTCTGGTTCCGGAGGCAGGATTCGAACCGTAGCGGCCGCGCGGTTCCAGATCATCTAGGTCATTTCGCGAGAGGTATGTGACAGAAAGTAATATGTTGTCCGACTTTTCCGGTAGGTGGTCTGCCGAAATGCAATAAGAAACCTCTCCCAGATGCACAACCCGTCTGTAGCGTGTGCCAGCGGAGTTTGTTGAATGTCTCTGTAACGCTTTCGTGCTGACTAAACAATGCCGTGAGGAAACGCGCCGCTCTTCGTTGGATCTCTCTCTCTCTCTCTCTCTCTCTCTCTCTCTCTCTCTCTCTCTCTCTCTCTCTCTCGGCGGAGGTTCGGGCATCGGTGTGTGTGTGTGTGTGTGTGTGTGTGTGTGTGTGTGTGTGTGTGTGTGTGTGTGTGTCCTTAGGATAATTTAGGTTAAGTAGTGTGTAAGCTTAGGGACTGATGACCTTAGCAGTTAAGTCCCATAAGATTTCACACACATTTGAACATTTTTTTTTTCTTTCTCTCCTAATAGGCCTCCCTCATAACGGTCCCAGACTGATGGACACTACTCAAGAATCGATCGAAAAAGCGCCTTATACTCCACTACTTTCGTGCATGAATTACATTTTCTTAAGATTCTCCCTATGGATCTCAGTCTGGCAACTATTTTTCCTGTAATTTTTTTATGTGGTCATTGCACTTAAGGCCGATCTGCATAGTTACTCCTCCAATTTACGGTAGAACTGTAGATACTGTTTCCAGTAATTTGTCGTGAATCGTGTAGTTGCACTGTAGTGGACTTTTTTTGCGCTGTAAATGCGCGATATGTTACATGTATTTAGAATCAGAGCTAACTGCCAGAGACTGCACCATTTATCAGTCCTCTGTAGTTCATTTTGAAAATCCACACTGTCTTGTGACGTTGCTACTTGCTTATAGACAACCGCACCGTGTCTGTGCTGCTTATTTCCACAGTTTTTCCATTGCTGTACATGTGTTTTGAAACAAAATTTACTTCAGATACAGTCATAGCCTGCCAAACACTTTTACATCAGTTTGTTGAGCTGGCGCGTGCAGCCCAAAAACGTAGTCTCCAAACGCATTTAAATCAGCAGAGAAAGAAACTCCATCATAAGTCTACAAACTGCGCCGTTAACAACGCACTAAACGAGTGATGCGCTCCTTGCCTCGCTCACCTGTTCTCCCTACTACCCCCGTAACCTGGGCCAATGCCGGTGCGGTGGTTTGCTCGCACTCGTTGCCTGGACGTGATGGCACAACACGCCGCCATTCACAAGCTCCTGCGTCACGCGCCCCTGCCCGGCCAGCACTTGTGTTTGCTTTGGCATTAGCCGTGCCGGCGTTCGAAGGCCCACGGACGTAGGAAAGTTTGGCGCTCACGCGCCTGGGAACAGATGGGAAGGTGCCTTTGTCCGTGTGAGAAACTTCGCGGTCGGCGTATTCGCGACTACGTCACAGGGATTACTGCGTCCAAATACAAAATGCGCACTGCCGAGCCCGCAACTCTAACAATAGTCCAGTGGAAACGTATCACGAGTGTTGACGTCAACAGCATTTCGGCTTTGGAGTATAGCATCAGGACACTAACAAAACTCTGCGTCGTCCGGTATTATTTAGTAGCTTTGTCAGCACTTCTAACAACTCACTAATACAACACTGTAGACTGTGCACGGCTGCCGAATACACTGGCGGACCTCAAGCGGGGATTCGTTCTGACCCCTACACCGCAGGATTCTCGTAGTGAGGGCTCCCAACTCACTCACGCCCGTATCGTAGTCATTTCGCGAGAGGTACGCGGAGCAAGAAAAATGTGGTTGACTCTGCGGAGAAACAATGTTGGTTGACTCTACGGCGAACGTAAGCTCTCGAAATTTCAGCAGTTTAACTACCAGCATAATGCACAACGGCTCTCTCGTAGCGTTCGCCACAGAGTTGGATTACTCGTAGCGTTCGCCACAGAGTTGGATTACCATTTCCGCAATTCTCAAAAAATGGTGCAAATGGCTCTGAGCACTATGGGACTTACTTGTGAGGTCGTCAGTCCCCTAGAACTTAAAACTAGTTAAACCTAACTAACAACCTGAAGACATCACACACATCCATGCCCGAGGCAGGATTCAAACCTGCGACCGTAGCTGCGCGTGGTTCCAGACTGTAGCGCGTAGAAACGCTCGGCCACTCTGGCCGGCTCCGCAACTCTGTTGCGCTTATTAAACCCATTACGAAACGCGCGGCAGTTGTTTACACCTTCTGTCTCTCTTGTACATCCTTCCTGGCAAGGCCCCCACTGTGGTGAACAATACTCAAGAACGAGTGTCTTACAAGCCACACCTTCTGCTCTTTCACATGATTCCAATGAATTCCAGCCCGGTAGCTAACTGTGTCTACCCTCTGCCAGCTGCTGTGCAGTACGTGGCAGCCGGCGATGGTTCGAGGATCATGCCGCTGCAGACACATACATTTGACGATGCCTCCAGTGTTTCCAGTGGTATGTAGCGATTTGTGTAACCTCAGTCCTGGGAGTCTAATGCCTGTCCCTCCAGCAAGCGACATTTCTTCGCTTGTTGCCTGGCATTTCAGATTTCTGGCGTCGCTACACTGCTACAAAAACAGCATCGTCAGCAGAAAGTCTCGCGCTGTGCAAAGTGAATAAGCAAGCGTCGTCAGTGTTAATCTTGTGGTTATTCATACAGTTTGCCAAAAGAAGAGATAAGTGTAAGAAAATAACCTGACGTAATAACGAAGTATTAAGCGCACCCTTTGCAATTTGCCTTCTGCGTGCTTTCGACGTAAACACATTGCTCGGCCAAGTACTGTCGTACGTATACCGAAAACGCTCGGCAAGTACGCTGATAATTTTCATGTAACGAACGCAAGCTTGAGTTATCAGTTATTTGACTAGGTCGTGGTTATACTCAGTATCCCAGACTTCTCAGAGAACAGCCCGTCACTGTAGTTATCTCAGGCGACAGGTGGCCATCCCCACAGCGCCTCCACTGGATACGAACCCAGAACGCCCCCTGCCGTGTCTGGCAAACCAGGTTCACGGCCAGAAGGTGGACCCCCCTCCGCCCCCCCTCCCAAAAGCACTCGCAGTAACCATTTAAATAACTCCGATATCGTACACAAGAGGCCAAACTGTCAAAGTGTGGTGTTTCCAGTCACGACGATTATTTTCCCCAATTTAATTCCGTAGAAAGAAACTTTTCACTTTGGGCCTCAGCTTACTCTCTTACTTTAATTACGTACCAGTACAAAGTTAGATTCACTTGAGGGAAGAGCAGGTGATTTTTTTCTTCTTAGTTTTTGTTTTCTGAATAAACTGTGAGGCTGTCCTTCATATTAGTAATTGCTTAAAGAGATGCCTGAAAAATGTACGTGTGTGAACCCCACACATAATTCTAAATATTTTCTTTCGTGCAATGAATAAACTCTGTGTGGATGAGGAATTTACCCTGTAATATTATCCCTTCGGACATCAGAGAACTGCCGCGCTGGATTAGCCGAGCGGTCTCAGGCGCTGCAGTCATGGACTGTGCGGCTGGTCCCGGCGGAGGTTCGAGTGTGTGTGTGTGTGTTTGTCCGTAGGATACTTTAGGTTAGGTATTGTGTAAGCTTAGGGACTGATGACCTTAGCAGTTAAGTCCCATAAGATTTTACACACCTTTGAATAACATCAGAGAACTAAAATATACAAAATATGTCCCGCCAAGTTGGCTATTATGCTTTTGGTATAAGCAGCCGGAGCCAAACGTTTTAACAAATTAACTATACAGTTCCCCAGCTTACGTCTTTATCCATATGCACACCTAACAACTTATACCTCTTGTCTCGGTTTATTATTTATTGTTGGTATACGAAGTTAATAGGACTGATATTACGAAACTAGGTCTTTCCACTGATTCAGATAAAACGGAGACTGCAAGGAGAGTAACAGGCTCATGGGAATTGCTGTTTGCAGCCGGGGTTCAGGGATTGCTGTAACCGGCTTCTATGAAAAACCTTGCTTGCAGAAACAGTAATAAAAGTACTGTACGGTGAGCGGAGTTTCCTACAATTAGGCGCCAAGAATGCCTTTCCGTATAACGTGATGTTATTGTTAGGGCCACTGCGTAATGGCAATCTAAGAATGAGTCAGTAAATTCCGAGGTGACAATCTGATAAGATTTCCGAGGGCTCAATACGCTCAACAAACGTGCGGTACGTGCTTCCGCAACGGCCGGCCGCGGGCGGAGGTGCGACTTTATAAGGTTTCGCGCGCTGAAACTGCGCAGTTAGCGCCCGGCGGTCTGTGCGACCGCCCGTCAACGAGTCTAAGTCCCAGTGTGGCGGCCGTGTTTACCCGTCACTTGCACTCAATGGCGACAGCCGTAATTTTTAACTGTGTGTGCTGAAAGGAACTTCATCGCCACATTAATGTAAAAATAATTTCTATTCTCATACTCAATCACAAATAATGTTTTCAGATTACGGCTTCCCTTCGTCTAAGGCAATCATCCTCACACCAAGGTACAGCATAGCAGGGCCCCGAGTTGTCGCTCGGGCGGAACACTGATCTTGAGATTAAGGCTTAAGTCGATCGAAACCTGTAATCTGAAAACAAATACGACTATGTCTGTAAATAAAAATAATTTTACCAATTAAATAACTGGTTAAAGCAGCACCGTCAAAACTCTTTGAGATATTGGCAGTGATTTTTTACAAATGCCTTAGAGGTGACGAAGCCTCAAAGGAGTGGAAAAAGGCAACAATTACATCAATATTTAAGAAGGGCAACAGGAGGAATTATGCAAACTATCGTGGTATTAGTGTGATGCCATCAATGGCGAGTCTATGGTCGTATCCTAAAAAAAGAGGATAGAAGAAGAAATAACTGAAACTGAAAAATAAAATGGATTCAGATCTGGTCGGTTCTGTACTGATTGAGTTTTTACCCTCAAAAACCTAGTGGAGAAAAGGACAGCAAGGGGCCTTACAACTCACCTTGTCTTTGTAGACCTCCAGAAAGCCTATGACACAGTCCCACAGAACAAGCTGTGGACAAGTCTAATTGATAATGGTGTGTCACCGAGCTGTGTGAAAGCTGTCCGACTCCTCTACCAAGGTTGTACGGCAATGGTTAAAGTGAGAAATCAACTATCTCAAGAGTTTGAGGTGACAAAGGGACTACGCAAGGGATGCACACTTGCCCTACACTCTTTAATAACCACCTAGAGGAGGCACTAAAGTCATGGAAAAGGAAATGCGGAGGAATGGGTGTCCCTATAGACGATGAGATCTTGTTCACTCTATTTTGTGCTGACGACCAAGTGTTAGTAGCTGGAGATGAGGAAGATGCAAATTACACGATCCGCAAATTAAAATAAGAACATGAAAAATGGGGTCTTGTCATAAACGTACCTAAAACAAAATATATGAAAGAGGGAGAAAATACTGTTAACGGCTTACAGCTCGGTTCTGATACTGTTAAGGGTGTCATAATTTTAAGTATTGGGAGTGACACTGTCGTCCAATGGTAGATGTATGGATGACGTAAACTATAGAATAGGCCAGGGCAAGGGAGCCATAAAACAACTAAATAGTATTCTCTGGAACAAAAACATAACACGCAGAACAAAACATACCATCTACAACACAGTTATTGAAAGTATCACAACATATGGTGCAGAGTTGTGTGAACTAACTCAGAGGCAGAAAAATCGCCTGCTGGCTGTCGAGATGGATTTCTGGAGACGGAGTTGTGGATACTCCGGACTTAACCATATTAGAAATGACAGGATCAGAGAGCTTATGAATGTGTCATGAGCAAAACCCAATCTATGAAGTGGCGTCATCCGGATTCCCCTCGGAAAAAGAAACAAAGACTTTCACAAACAGCAGGCTAATGGCCACCTTTTTCTGGGATCAGGCTGATGTAATTTTCATTGACTTTTTGGAACCTGGCTCCACAATTACCCGGAACTGTAACTGTTAATCATTGGACAAGCTGCGACGTGCCATCAAGACCACAGACCACAGCTTCAGGGTCAGTTCATCAGACTACACCATGACAATGCCAAGCCCCATACAGCCCTTATGACGAAGGAGAAAATCAGGAAAATGGGTTGGAAAATTGCTCCTCATCCTGCCTATAGTGCGGACTCGGCTCCGTCTGATTTTTACCTGTTTGGTCGTCTGAAGGCCCACCTGCGGTAAAACATTTGATAGTGAGAAAGACCTTATTACCTGTGTCAAGCGATGGTGTAAAAGTCAACCCCCACATTTTATCATAGTGCATTTACATCATGGAAAGAACGTTGGGCCAGATGCGTCAGAGCTGATGGAGCCAACACAGTAGGCTCAATGAATAGCTAAATGTTCCAAGCATGTTCGTAAAAAATTTCATTCTCCTCTTGCACAAAATAAAATTAGAGATAACTGTGCAAAAATTTTGAACGCTGTTTGTACCATCCAGTCACATCGGGTGGTTTACATGTAAGACTGTTCAGAGCAACGGGGAGGAAAACACTTAGGATGTATCATAGGAATCGATACTCGGCCAGCTCTTTTTCTTGGTACAGCATATCCATGATGGACAAACGGTACACATTGCTGATGATGCAATGATTATGATTACGCTTCATATAGGACCCTCAGCACCAAAAAAACATAAATAAAATTGTCTTGAAAACTTCCAATTGGTTTTTCTGCGAACACGCTGTCACTGAATCTATAAAGATGACAATTACTTGCAACTGTAACCAACCCGTCAAAAATTGCTGAGAAAGAAGTCACAAATGTACCAAAAGATTCTAAATTCTTAGGTGTTTCTATTGATGAGAACCTGAACTTGAATTCACTTCATACAGGTCTTCTTCATCGTGTAATCTCTCCGGCCCCTGGATTACGAGTGAGAGCAACTCCACAGATGAAATTGTCAAAAACTCCACCATGTTTCCTGCCGTAAATGACTAGTGTCTTGTAGCATCGTATTCTAATGGATAACTCAGTACCAAGGAACAAATTGTTTGCTGCACATAGAGGCGTAATATGTGGTGTCGAGTCTAGTCTAGAACCTCTTGTAGACGGTACTATAAAAAGTTGCTCATTTTGACAACAGCCTCACAGCACATTTAGTCCCTCATAATATCTCGTGTCAAGCATGCATCACAGACTGAAAACAACTGTAGCAGTCACAAATGTAATACTAGAAGGAGAAATGAGTTGCACTTTCCTTTACTTCACCTCAGAGTGACACAGAAATGAGTCACGTAATCAGTCTCAAAAATCTTTGAGTACTTACTCAATGACGTAAAGAATTTAATAGTTGATAATACTAAATGTATGTATGTATGTGTGTGTGTGTGTGTGTGTGTGTGTGTGTGTGTGTGTGTGCGTGCGTGCGTGCGTTTGTGTAATAGTTCGTAATACTAACTTCAAACACAAACTAAAGTCGTTTCTGCTCCACAACTGCTCCTATTCTAATGAAGTAATTTTGAAAGTGTAGTAACACTGTGTGTGTGTGTGTGTGTGTGTGTGTGTGTGTGTCTGTGAGAGAGAGAGAGAGAGAGAGAGAGAGAGAGAGAGAGAGAGAGAGAGAGAGAGAGAGAGAGAGAGAGAGAGGGAGGGAGAGGGAGAGGGAGAGAGAGAGAGAATGTAGAATTATCACCGTCTGAAAGAACCGTCGTAACGACAGACCGCAAACACTGGTTATTTACACTAAGATAATTTTGCATGAAGGAAAAGTGAGTGTTGCCCTCAGGCTGCAGCTTTCAGCGCTCTCTCTCTCTCTCTCTCTCTCTCTCTCTCTCTCTCTCTCGCTCTGTCACACACACACGTGTACCAGGAACCTGGGGACGATGAGCCACTTCGAACGTCGTCCTCTACGTGTTTATATGCGACACAATTTGCGAAGACGATTTTCTCTGTCGTCACGAATCTAGTTTGCTCGGCAGATCGGGTATCGCTTTTCCAAGCGTCATTTCTTTCCATTATGGTATCTGTAAACCAGGTGTTGCGGATTTAATCGGCACAATGAAATTTTCACAATGTTTTTTACTAGAGGGTTAGTATAATTTCCTTACGGACGGAGTGAACTCGCAAGTCAGCAGAAGTGGGTCGGTAAGGAGCGAACCATTCAAGGGGAGATGTTTAAAAACTTACTCAACTGCTTTGGGGCAGATATTTACATGACGCGCATCACGGAAACGGTATAAATGGACATTGGGGGAGCGTTATTACATTACAAAACCTGGAAGAATCGGATTGGCTAGAAAACCTCTTCACTGCTACTTGCTGCAAATAGTTGAGCTGACGTGCTGGCACCGTTCACGCCAGAAGCAGGAAGTATGGTTCGGACCCTCTACACAGCGTATAATGCCGATTACCCGGTATTCACGTGATCGCCTGGTGCCACAGAGAGTCCTGGTGATGGTTTAATGTAACACTAGTAACTATTACAAACGAAATAAGACTATATATACAGCTGAAGTCGCTATCCCTACTGCATACCGCACGACGTGTCGGAAGTTGAGGGTATACGGAGAGCGAACACTAGCATCGTGCTCTTTCCCCTACAACAATCCACTCCACTTGCAGCTGGACAGTGGTTGTACTGTTGGCCGATGTCACAAGACTTAATTTAAAAACGTGATTCATCAGGTTTTTACTGTGACGCAAACGTCCAGAAAAAGGCTACGGGGAGCCACCTTCTTCAAAATCTGGGTGAACAAATAGTCAGGGGCAGTCACTTGAATGCAGCTGAAGTAACAACTTTGAAGACTGTGAGCCACACATCAATACCGTTACACAATTATACACTAGTGGAAATCAGTATAAAGGCAAAATTCCTACGAAAGAGACAGTACGACGTCTGTAGCTTATTGTCCTGAATTTATTAAGAAAGTAGTACATACCCATAAGATATAAAAAATCATGACGCAATTACACAGTTTCGTTCATAACACGATTAACAAAATAAGGGGTTTGTATTTCCTGCATGGGAACTGGTACAATGGCAGTCACTGTCCTGTTGCGTTACTGCAGTGTTAGTACTTTGCCCACAGTTCATTGTTCCTAAAAAAATTCGCTTCGGCTTTCATTTTTTAGGGTTTGTAGGTTTCAGTGAATATCGTCCACTCTTCACGTATCGCTCTTTTCAGCTCACGTGCGGCTAAAATGCCTCCCATTACGATAAACACGCCTTGCTAGTATTCTCCAAAGGTTTTCCTCGGGATTCAAATCTGGGCTACGTACAGGACGGGGGCAAGACATCCATATATCTTTATCTTCAAACCACTTAGCGGTTGCAGCTGTTTAGACTTTCGTCCACTACTTTGTCATACATTATAATCAGTTCTGTCTCTAGCACCTCAGTGTACATGTTAAGAGTCCATTCTAGTGTTGATGCAAGCAACGCTTGATTTGCCTTTAGCGCAGACGGCTGCCCAAGTCACAACACTTCCACCACCAAAATTTCTGCACGTTCTTACCTGCTGTTCTGTTCCCAGATCATTCCAGGCCCATCTAAATTGAATTTCTTGTCGTCACTGAAGATCACTTCATCCGGTTCTTAAATCCATGACATCTTTTTCTGCAAACTCTAATATAGCCTGTTTGTGTTTGGGCGTTAGAACAATAGTTTCTTCGACGGAAAATGATTGTCATGTGACAGAATTTATCGTACACGTCTGGAAATTACTGACAGCTGTAAATCACCAACGTGCTGAAAAGAGTTACGGTGCTATGCGCAAAAGTAACTGTTCCTATACCTCAGATAATTTTCTACTTTGCCCTTATTTTCCGTTCTGTCCGTATCATGTTGCCAATGTAACGAATTTATCAAGAAGTAGTTCAACTTCTTGGAGATTTTACTATTGATGAGGCCCATTTCCTTGAACGTAACGATTTTTACTATCTCATCTCGTGACAACTGTTTTCCGCTTGGCAGTCTCACAGTCGTGGTTTATGTACACAACGCGCACTGTCGCTAATGGTGTCTGTTTCCTATCTGCAGTAAAGGCACGTACTAACACCACCACAGAGCCGTCTGCCGTTATACCGACCTCCACCCTCTGCCACCTAGATCGCTCATGTCTTGTGATGTACTGTACTACTGCCACCAAACATGATACCAGCTGACAGCATTTGTCGGGATACTGGGGGCTAGTACTGTTCTATATGCACAACTATTCCAACTGACAATGTTAACCCTGGGACCGCGCTACTTTTCACACCCCTGTTTCTAGGAACACTATTAACTTGAAGAGCTGGGCGGCCCAGTACCTTTCATATTCTCAGTCTGCTGCTTGTTGCCACGGCAGTCGTGTTGGAATTGCTGTGTTTGCTTTTGTTTCGTTGAAA
Source organism: Schistocerca gregaria (assembly GCF_023897955.1). NCBI lineage: Eukaryota > Metazoa > Arthropoda > Insecta > Orthoptera > Acrididae > Schistocerca > Schistocerca gregaria. The sequence continues at coordinate 862,507,453 of NC_064922.1, forward strand.
CGACGTCCACGGGACCGCACGACTGTGTTAGTGGAAGTCAGTGACTGACAACATTTTCCCTTTTCGTTGTGGTTGTTTTGTTCTTTGCATCTGTCGGTGACAATAACTTTGGAACTGTGTTAGGTAACACTGGTCCTTCGTTTGTGAGAACAGACGATCCAAATTTTGAAGAAAAACTTTCAAGAATTATTGATGAAGTGGGGAGCGACGTATCCAATTTTGACTTTTCTGATGTGGAGGACGGTCATTTTATACATAGTGAACATGATTCGGAATCCAGTGTGTCTGGCGGGAGTGAAAGGGACGAGGAAAGGTCTGAAGGGGAATCAGATAGCGATGAAGATGAGGAACGTGCTGGAAATACTTCTATGGCAGAAATAAGTTCAAGTGGTCGGCAGTAGAACCAAACAGACATGTTAGAATTTCAGTTCATAATATATGGAAGATACCAGCACTTCGACGCGAACTTAGAGGGCAATCACTGATTGACCCACTTACTGCTGGAACAACGCTGGATTTACCATACACATCACGCTCACTTCGTATTTGCCTAAGAAAGGAAGAGCAGTAATTCTTTCATCAACAATTCATCCCTCCAAAGAAGATGACACGGAAGGTAAAAAACCTGTAATAATAGCCCACTATAATAACACAAAGGGTGGTGTTGATACTGTAGACGAAAAATGTGCCAAATATTGTTCAAGTCACCGCACACAACGCTCGACCATGGCCGTGTTTTTCTGTATTCCTGACATGAGTGTTGTCAATGCATATATTGTTCATAAGTCATTCAAGGAAAGAACTGTTCTTACCAGGATGAACTTCATGAAAGCCCTAGCGAAAGAACTGATCGTACCTTCACTGCTCGAAAGGATAATGAATAAACGCCTCCCACGAAAATTGAGATTTTCTATGGGTTGAATTCTAGGAACTGAAGCAGATCTCCACGAAGAGCTGGAAAAGGAGGACAAACTACCTAGGGGTGGAATGAAGACATGCCGCATTTGTCCACCAAAAAAGAAGAGAAAGACAAGTTATTTGTGTCGCAAGTTCAAGGTCCCAATTGGTTTGGAATGCTCTTGTATGGTGTGTCCGCAGTGCGTGTAAGGTGGTGCGAAATGCGGCCACTTTCAGTAGCGCAGATTTTTTCTGTTTAATTCGCTGTCAAGAATATTTGTCAAATTTAACACTGACGGTACTTGATCAACATTAACCTGCAACAACCAAGTTTCAAGTAACGAACTACTCTTAGATATTTCGATATTTGTCCAACGCTGTAAATTTCAATGAGAATTTAGAGTGCAATATTAACAGGTTTTTTCACAGCACCAAAACAATATTTTGTGCATATGTTACCATTTATGTATAATTGAAGTATAAGTATTAGTACTAAATTCAAAAAGTAGCGCTAGATTGGTGATTTTTAGTTATTTTTCCCACCTTCTGAACGCGGTCCACGGGACTGCACGACTGTGGTTGCGTGAGAAGTACTCACGACTGTGATTAAGGGTTAATCTAGCTACAATCACGGCTTGAAGCTGATTTCCACGGCCGTTCTACGGTTCCGGACTCTGGGTACGGACAGACAAGGTAACAGCGGTCACAGTTACAGTGAATATGCTTACGACGCCTACCGCAGCACGCAGCACGTAATAATCAGGTTGCCACTGGTGCCTTCATCTTGGCCTTCGAGGGTGACACATTAACCGAGAAGGTCAAGGTGAGGGTCTACTGCTGTGATTTCAAGCCATATATCTCTCCCCCAATGCTGTGATGTCTTCCCGCTGTACATCCAGCATCACATGTTGAGATTGCGGACATCCATCCCATTCCAATGCTCCATGTGCCACGCCTCCCATCTGTGTCAACTGCGGAGACCATCATTCCCCTTGCTCACCAAACTGCAGCATTTTACAGTGAGAAAAGAAAATCTTTGGAATACAAGACCCTGGACTGACTGACCTACACTGAGGCCAAAGTTTGAGTGCTTGCATCCTGCGGCTATGATCTCCTCTTATGCTGCCGCTACGAGAGCAGTTGTCGCCCTTATCAGTTCAAAAATGGTTCAAATGGCTCTGAGCACTATGCGACTTAACTTCTGAGGTCATCAGTCCCCTAGAACTTAGAACTACTTAGACCTAACTAACCTAAGGACATCACGCACATCCATGCCAAGGCAGGATTCGAACCTGAGACCGTAGCGGTCGCGCAGTTCCAGACTGTAGCGCCTAGAACCGCTCGGCCAAGCCAAACGGCCCGCCATCAGTTGCTCTAACTCCTGTTGCCTCTCAGAACCGGGAGAACACCTGCCTCCTTCATGGTGGGAGGAACTTCCCACACCACCTACCTCGGGAGCACTGTCCCCCCAACGCTTGGGGACACCAGTCGGCACTTCTCAGCCAGAGAAGCGTAAGTCGTCTTTGGATTCTCTCGCTAGGAAAAGGCCCATTGCGTCACTCATTTCCCAGGTTTCTGTTAGTGTGAAAGATGACACCTGCCAGTGGCTGAAGTGCTCAAAAGCAGCTGGTTGTATGGCTTCACGATCATCCACGGTCCTGGAGACTGAATCAGTGAAACCCTCCTAGCCAGAGAAACCCAAGAATGGGCGAGAGAAGTCCAGAAAGAAGGGAATTGCGCGATGGCTAACTGTCTTCCGGTTATTTGCAAGATGCCGGTGGCCTTTCCTTTGAGGAGGCGCTAGTGACACGTTCTCAGTACATAGGCCACGACACGGCTCAACTGTGCAGGTACCCGGCAGGCCAGCGCGGACCCATGGTAGAGTTCGGTCACCAGTTCGCTGTCACCGGCGGCAAGCAGCGGAACGGCCTCGGCCTACACGTGCCTTCTGTGTCGGAGCGCCCCTGTCGCTGCAGCTCGCCCTCGCTTCGCATTGTTGCTGCCTGGGCGGCGGGACTTCCCTGCGGCAGCCGGACGTTGCGCGGCCGGCAGGAAGGGCCGTTCTCGTATGACAACAATCCTACCGCGAGAGACGGGACATTGCCAAAGCTCGGCGCACTTCCGACGTACGCACAGACGCCGCAAGTCCACTGTACGTGTGGAACGATATCCAAAACGGCGGAGCAGAAGAGTTTTGGTGCCTTGCACTTTCATTTACAGTGCAAACAATTCATTTGCGGCTGGACAAGTTTCTGCAGTTCAAAACATTATCAGAATCATTAAAAAGACATGATGATCCAATACATAGCTCGAACAGCAGAGAAAAACGAAACACTGGAGGTCAGATCGAAAATTCTGAAGACTGGGACGCGTTACACGCGCACAGAACAACAATGAATGGCGTCCGAGTCTCTTGTTGACCATCACGAAGGAATAAAAAAACTTTGTGACGATCAACTTGAGCGTTGGCTTCCTGGGCGGGGTTCGTTTCAACAAAATTCTTCTGGGTCTGTGACGGCGTCATCATGGAACTGACGACATTACTGTTACTATTGCAGTCACCCTGATGAAGGTTGCCTGTAATGTTAGCCGAAACGTTGTTTTATCATATTACGATCCGATCACACACGCTGAAAAATAATTTTATTAAAGTAAGAAACTTTGTTGCAGATTAAAACTGTGTGCCGCACCGAGACTCGAACTCGAGACCTTTGCCTTTCGCGGGCAAGTGCTCTATCGTCTGAGCCACCCAAGCACGACTCACGCCCCGTCCTCACAGCTTGACTTCTGCCAGTACCTCGTCTCCTACCTTCCAAACTTCAGAGAAGCACTCATCCGATGTAAGAGTTACATGCCATATGCAGTTAATATCTGCTTATGTAATGCGTCTCTATCTTCAAAATTTTGGCACTCGCCATCTGTGCTTCGTCTTCTGGACTCCAAATAATGAGCAACGATATCTGCGCCTAACACCTGACGGAGACAGGTAGCGGACTTACAGGGTGTTTCAGGAGCAATGGCCAGTATTCGGGGATGTGACAGGAACGATCATTCGAAGCAATAAAGTATAGTGAAATGATCTCTGAAACGCAAACCTTAAGAGTTATCAGCACCTCACCTTCCATAATGTAAAAAAAAATCTGATCTTCTGCAGGCTCTTTGCTTTCCACATTTTCACAGCTGGTAGAATGTAGAGACCTGGAGGGCCACCGTCGATGAAGTTCGTCTTCTGCTCCTACTTTTCCAATCAAACGTCCCACACCTCATAGTTTGTGGCTTTTATCTGTGGCGTTACGTAAAAGACCTCGTTTTTATTTCCCTATGCCTGACACTCTTGAAAGTCTGCGACATCGCATTGTTGACGTTGTGAATTCGATAATAGCGAGAGACGAGCTGCTTCGCGCGTGTCGCAGGAAATAAGCCATCGTTCTGATTTTTGTCGTGTAACGCATAGTGCTCACACTGAATGCAGAAATATCTTAATTTTCTCTACTCAGGAACGGTGGAATCATGCTTCTATATTTCATAGTTTAGAAGCAATAAATGTTTGAAATCTGTTCCTTCTTTCTGAACAGCCCTGTACTTTAGTTACCGAGTCATGTGGCCGGAACGCCACCAGGAGGCATCAGATGTCGCGGACGGCAGTGGTCACTCGGTTTTGGCTTATCAGAGAAGGTCTTAAGGAATCCAGTTTATAGCCCACGTTCACTAGAATTATTTGCTTCCAATGATAGCCCCCGTCATATCCTTGAATACTGACCGTTCCTTCTGGGACAACATGTAGAACGTAACGAAAATAACATTAACTGCCGGCCAGTGTGGCCGAGCGGTTCTAGGCACTACAGTCTGAAACCGCGCGACCGCTACGGTCGCAGGTTCGAATCCTGCCTCGGGCATGGGTGTTTGTGATGTCCTTAGGTTAGTTAGGTTTCAGTAGTTCTAAGTTCTAGGGGACTGATGACCTCAGAAGTTAAGTCCCACAGTGCTCAGAGCCATTTGAACCATTTTGAATAACATTAACTCGGCAACAAGCCAAGAATTTTGGAAAATCCAGTTATGTCATCCCCATGAGAGCCGTTCTTTCTGCGATGTCTCGTTAATATGAAGGTGGAAGGTAAATTAACTCACTGAAGTACCTTATGCGTGGAATATAGTTATTTCTTCTTCTCTACAAGATGTGCGCCATGCAACGACTGTTACTGACGATGAACGAAGTCTGTGGTCAGTACTTGAAGCTTTACGGACTGAGAACGTATAAAGCTGAGCTACCCAGCAGGAACATGTTGGTACGGGACTGTTACGCATGCTCTTGCCCACCAGAAGAGAGTGAAAACTCCACGCGAACTGAGTTACCTAACAGATTTACAACAAAGTCGTGATTAAAAACCGACAGACAAAGAATTATGACTTTTTTTTTCTTTCTTAGCGAATGGAAGCTGGAACTTCGCGATTGCTCGAGAGATGAAGGATACGGACAGAATCTGAAATGTTCAAATGTGTGTGAAATCTTATGGGACTTAACTGCTAAGGTCATCAGTCCCTAAGCTTACACACTCCTTAACCTAAATTATCCTAAGGACAAACACACACACACATACATATACACACACACACACACACACACACACACACACACACACACACACACACACACACACACACGCCCGAGGAAGGACTTGAACCTCCGCCGGGACCAGCCGCACAGTCGATGACTGCAGCGCCTGAGACCGCTCGGTTAATCCCGCGCGGCTCAGAATCTGACCGTGGCTGCAGGTTACAACAGCAGCGGAGGACAAACACGAAAGTTTGCGTTGGACACTTCGATGCATTTATAAAGTAATTTTATGACCTTTCTCTTTTAATGTTCTGTACCTGTGTCATAACCTCAACAAGGCGGATATGTACTTGCACCTGTAAGGAACATAACTTACTGTACACCGGTTTCCCAATACCACTTATGTTTCGTCAGATAAATACTCCAGTATCGGTTCTGGACATACAGGTTACGTTACCGTACGCCAGCTCACACAAACGATGTTCGCAGCAATTAAACGTACTACCGCATTTGAGCGTTTTTACGCTTTCTAAAATGTTGGTTAATGTGGACAAAGAGACTCTGGGTGGTGTAATGCAGAAGTGGTACTGGTCTGACCAGGAAGTTACTCATAGCGCACACCTAATTAAAAAGAAAGATGCAGACAAAATACGGATACATTTTCTGAGTTAGTAACACTGCATTGATTGACAAGGACGCTATTTCATCGTCGCTCGCTCATTTGCGAACTGCTATATCCACGACTGGCGAGAAAACCTTTGCTATAGTTCTGTGTAAAGAGGAGGGACGTGACTTTGCTCGTTTGGAATTTTTTTTAACAACTGCGAGTACAGGAAATGTTCGAATGAAATAATGCGACACCAGTGATCAATTCCCACATCTCGTTGCGCGTGAAATCGATAGGCGTGTAATAGAACTTTTTGGACCATCAACTGCCACGGTTGAGATGTTTTAACATCTCTTCTCTAACAATCTCCCTCTGATACTACCACTCACTACGCGTTAGATGAAAACCATAATGAAATCGTATTCTCTGCTTATTGAAAATAATAGAGCAGTTATGACAAGGCCACTTCAACGAACTGGCAGAATGGGAACAGTCGATTTCGAGATGCAAGTAGTGTGCAAAGACCTCTATATGATGACGTCATCGGTGACCCGGCCCAGTCGGTCGGCCGTCGTTTGACCCTCCTTCGCAGATCCCGCTCCGGTCCCGTCCTCCCACTAAGGGAGATTCGCCGGCAGACCGGGAACTGAAGCATGGCCCTGCACGTGGCAGGCGTGCTGGTCGGACACTGCTATTTGATCCAAATGACGAAACCGATTTGAGCCTAACAGGGAAATACGACGCCCAACATCAGTCCGGAGAATTTGAACTTCCGCGTTCCGCGTGTGTTGTCTCGTTAATCGCGCTGCAGGGCAGCTAGAGCAGGGAGCGAAGCAAGACTAGCGTGTCCTTGCCCGAGGTGTGGCCCTCGTCGAGAGACACGGCTGAATAGTGCAGCGTGCGCCAAGGGACGGTGCCCGGCTCAATTCGGCTCAGCGTGGCGGAAGGATGGCGGAGCGTCGCAGCGCTGCAGAGCCAGCAGGAAGTGTTGCGGTCCGGCCAATCGCAGAGCGGCGATAGCTCTGCTCGCAGATGAGCGGGGAGCCGCATCGCGCCGAGATAACAAACCGCCGGCCGCTCTCCGTACACAAACACAGCGTGCGCACATCTGCGGCGGTATCCGACGCTCAGCGCCACTCTCTGGCCGGCGCAGCGCCGCTAGCTCTCTTACTTATGATACGATTTTTACAGCGGAATTCAGGCGCGTGTAATTTTTTCTATGCAATTCCAGAAGACTCGTATTTCAGACATACGAGTATATATGTACTTTTCACGCCATAAATCCAAAATGAGGTCTTTGAGGATGTGGAGCATAAAAATGTAGTACGGTACATATTAACAATTTACTCTGCAAAAACATAACTTGTGACCACGAGTTGTGCGTGATGTCAGCCCTCGGCCTCCACCATGAATCCTGGGATGGGATGGGACGTCTGTGTCGTGGGCGAATGCACTACGGTACAGGCCGCTCGCCAGGTCTACGCCATAGATGGGTACGTTCCTCAGACACACACAGGACGTGCCGTCATCACAGAAGACAACGGAGCGCCACTCTTACATGACACCGGGGCAGCCGTGGTTGGCTGCGTCGCGGTGTCAGTGGTAGCCTGGCCAGAGATACACGTGGTCGTAATCCTGCTGCAACCAGACGGTTCTCATTGGTCGTTGGTGATATAAGAGGTGTCGCACGTGCTGGGATTTCTTCCCCGAATATGTGCGGTCGACCACTGCTGATCGCTCAGTGCGACGGTCTTAACGTGTGTGTGTGATACACGGATGTCCACAACCTGGTCTACAGGTGTGGCAATGCTGCACAAAGCAACGACACATCGCCGATTCACTGTGCCCAACACATGCTGCAATCCGTCGATACGTCTATGCAGCTGCCCACAGGCCTACAGTGCGACCCCGTTCTAATAACTGAAGCTGTTCAAGAGGAGCACTTGCTAGTCGACGGGGCTCGGTTGTACCCTAGAATGAATGTTGCAAACACCCTGAAGGTGATGTGCTTTTTTTTTCAGCAGAACAACGGACATCCAGGTACGGCTGCTCCGACGTAAAATGTTTATGGTTTAAAACTGCCACGCCCAGAAACATCTCCAGATCTTTGGCAACTGAACACATATGGGACATGGTGAAGAGGGAACCAACGCAGAAAAGGTGAAGTGGGAACCTACGCCATCTTCACAGCCTCCAAGAACCAATGCCGAATTGCAACAAAAGGCGAAACATGCTTGACACAATCTGTCTGTGGATATCACCCGGCACGTTTCCGATCGTTTGCATGCGACAGTACGTATACGCCAGCATTGCCGACAGCGGGGTGGGGGTGGGGAGTACATTGTGTATTGGTGCGACCGTGACATGTCTTTCATTTGCTCTGAACCTGTTATCATATATATACTCCCACAATAATAAACTACCTGTCACATCATTTGTCAGAGTTGCATTTGTTTTCCGCCAGTGTAGATACATGTTCCCGATAAGACAATTTTACTGCACCTCCACGTGTGAACAACTCTTTTTACTTAAAACTCATATTCTTCAGTGCGCGCGCGCACACACACACACACACACACACACACACACACACACACACACACACACACACACACCACATCCATTTTGCAAATAAAGATTTGTTTAGGAGCTTCAGCAAATCCGTGGAAATCTATTTCCAACTGATTATATCACCGAGCTGTAAATATAAGAATTTAACACAGTCATCCCTTTCTACCTGCTTCTTGTTATAGTTTCGACATATACAGGGAGGAAACCTTTTAATAATTTCTGAACTGTATATGGCGCGTTTGTGTTTTCAAACTCTAGTGACAAAGAACTGGACAAAAAGCGTTTATTAATGTCCATGCAAATCTGATTAAATGACATTTCTAAAACTAAACTATGTATTCCAGAGTTTTTTTGGCCTCTGATACTCTTATTGTGTATGTTAATGACTTTTCTGTAGGACCATTAAACTACGAGTATAAGGGCTCTAATTGGAGCGTTGCGGGTTCAGGACGCCCTAACAAGATAGCGCACTGGTAAGACATCGGAATCCAAAGTAATGAAAAATAAAGACAATTTATGTTTCAATAAGGAATGTCTCACTAATCAGTTATGAAAAAATAGGATGTGGAAGAAAGAAAAAAAACCAACACACACACTGGGAGAACTTTTTTCTGAAGACTAAATAATACATACAACATCAAGAAATAGCAAAAGATTGCTACAAAATCCTATATTTTACATAATTATGAAAACGATTAATGAACATGACAAAAACGATTGTCATAAAATTATGCATCAGTGAAAACCTTAACACTATAATTGATTATGCACCAGAATTTAAATTTTTTCGAAAGAGTTAAAAATCTATTAGCATTTAGTGGTAATGAATCAAATATTTTACGAAAAAGTTTAGCATATTATTCACCACGTAAAAGTAGCAATCCACACAGCTAAGCATCCCTCCTGAGATGAAGATTAAATTAGTGGAAAACCTTCCAAATTATTTACAATACGTAGTTACGACATTCCAAATAATATGTTCTGCAATAAAGAAAACAACAATACCGGTACCACATGTGTAAAGATACGAAAATGCAGTACTATGTAGAACTAACAAAATAAAAAGAAAAACTCTTCAATAAAATTTAATTTTTATTTGACAAGAGATTTATTGCAATACAATGATCTCATCTGAATCTAAATTCCGGTCCAGCAAATAGGTTAATCAAGAAAAACTCAGACCATAATAAACTTTATATAAGTCGGTAGGCAAAACTACTTATAAAGACTTCGGCCAGGTATTAATGACATTACTTTGAACGCCGTTTAGCAAAGGGCAATTACTTCTTTCGCACACTTGCTAATATTTTCCTACACAAATTTGAGAACATTATTTTAACCATCCTGAATGAGCTAAAAGAAGTTCGTTATTGCCGTAAAATACGTACATGACACATTAAACTTATTTTAAGGAACAGAGAAAGAAACACACCTCTTCCATTCCCACTGGAATAACAAACACAAATACCTCACATTTGCAATCGAGTACGAATATCACAATAAACTAAACGTTCTGGATCTTGAAATCACACAAATGGACCAGTGTACGTATTCAAAACCGTGTTCAAAAAGACAACCATAATTCGCAAAAGCTCTTGCCATCCAAAAAACACAAAGATTATTCTGGGACCTTCATAGGGATACAAACAAAATATCACCAAATACAATAAGTGTAGCACCCGCAAATAATCAGCACGGGCTGATTTTAGTCAGTAGAATGTATTTCGTTCCACGCCACTGACAATAAAATAAAGGCGACGCGGTAACAAAAAGCTAGCTTCATTCCGTAATGCCGAATATTAATTTGGTGCCTTAAGTTCGTAACGTCTTTGTTTTGTACGTTGGTACTCCGGTTGGTATGACAATAAATTGCAGATACGTTCAAAACTGCACTTCAGAGAGCAAAATAAGAAATTTCAGAAGACACAAAACATTACAAATTTTTCATTCCCGAGAACAACCTAACAAATTTATCCTTTCGGCTGCTTACATGTTAAAGTGCTGTGTTTGTGAGGAAATAAAGACTACATATCACAGGTAGAAAAGTACTTCGAAACTAAGTTCAGTGAAACTTTGAACCTCACTGACATGAACGTGTCTTCATTCAGAACAGGTGATTTTCAAGATCGCTTGTAAGCGATATATATATATATAGAGCACGCGATTGTCATGGCGGCAGGAAGAGATTCTGTTTACACCGCTAATAACGACGACAAAAGTTGAGAGTGACTCAAGTTACCTTACTCGCCATACAGTTCATCATCCTGGACTATACCGCGTTTTGTGACGCAGCCAGAATCACTCCTTTTTTCCGTAGCCAATAAAGGTACTCAAATATATACAGTTCATCACAATCACGTAACACACCTAACTACAAAAACGATAGTAATCGCAAACAGTGGCTGAAGATAATCCGGTTTCTGAAGCTGCGACTTCTAACGTATATTCTTTAACCCAGCAACAGACTAAAATTATATTCTGCTCTATCGTCAATTTACATCTATCGAATCACGTGTTTTTCCTGGTCGTAATTCTTTTGTGACATTTCGTACAACGTATTTGAAATGGGAAATCAACGTCAGTCTTTTTTGTTTCACACACGTCTTCCCATGACAATCCATGCAGCACCTGAAAACGTGATTCGTCAATAAATGATATTCCCAACAGAAGTCCAAACCACTTACCACGTCACACATCTCGGATCCAGCTCTCGGCAGGTAAGAATAGTGGAAGTCGACACCACCCTACCGGCTTCAGGCCACTCACCCGTGCAGCACTGCTGCATGTTTTGTTGTTAAGGCGGTATACAGAACCAATAACTAATCGATAACTGCCGCCATGGCAGCTGCGCGCTCAATATATATCGCTTGAAACAAATCTTGACACGTCTGTCAATTGCACACAACACTGAAAATTCCTTCTACTGTTTTAAACGAAATACCAATTTTTCGCATATATGACGTAACATCCTGGTACCACACTGAACAAACGGGATGATGTAAGATACACAGTTCATCGCAAATTTCACGTACATTTTTCTGAACTGTTGTTCTACAACCAACCTCCTATGCTTTACACATTCTTTTAATACAAAGAAAACAAATCAGAAACGAAGCTGCACAATTTATGTCAAAAAAATAATGCATTGGGCCGACAACAGACATGTCCGTCCTACATGGTCTATTCACTGCTGTCGAGTCGGCGTCAGTGTCGCTTTGATCCTCTCTGCAGTGACAGATTTTGTACATACGCTATCGCCTGTTTTGTCACAATCAAGAAATAAAAAGAAGATACTTCTCGATGCAACTTATGACGAGACTATAACCATTTATTTCAAACCTCATGTCCTTAAAGCCAGGTCAATCGCAACTGGATTGCCACTCTTGATACATCTGATCCGTCAGGATGGTTCACTGCCGCCAGAATGACAAAAATAGCCATGTCATTGAAGTTGAGCAGAAGGATGCAGGCCTCTTTTATTTCCCAGAACTGTGACGATATTTTAAATATAAGAATTATCCCCTAGCACAATCACGATTTCCACAAATCGTTGATGACAGTTACAACAGCCGGTGCAGAAACAGGAATAATGCTAATGATGGCAAAAGTATATTCAGCTTTAAATAAGGTCTGTTTCACTGATATCTTTGCAAATAAATATAATTATTTAGTGTCTCTCGCGTATTTTACCACATCCTCGTAATGATTACCCTGTTTAATGTTTAAAGCGAAATGACAGAATAATTATTATGACCTACATAATTCGTGAGGCACTGTACAACACTTAGAGATGTTTAAAATACATTGTTTACGAGCACTAATCACGGTTAAGTAAAATGACTTCTGCATACGTGTGCATTTGTCGTTCGTTGTCGCTGTTGTTGTGGTTGCCAGTGGCGGACAAGGAAGGGGGAGGCCTCTGGTGCCGGGGGGCGCCTCCAGATCCCAAACAAGGACACAATAGGTTCAGTAAATAAGAGGCAGTCTGCAGTTCGAGGTTCCGTACATATGCAAAATATAAACATTTGAACCTACTTAAGTACAATCAGGCCATGGCCATTGTCAATCGCTGAGCACAAAATTTACACAACTTTTGTAAAGCGTTGCGTGAAACTTATAGCAGGCAGATAGTTATCATTCTAGTTTTAACAGATGCAATTATTCTACACGAGGCTTTTGATAAGTATGCCATCTACACGAACGTAGTGTGAGTACAGTTTAAAAACATGGGCGTGAGTGCAATGAAGAGCTTACCAGTGATTTATTAATTTTTAACTAAAGCATTATATTCCAAAAATTACTTTTTCAAATGTTATACATAATTATTCTGTAGTTTTTTATGAATATGAATCTCCTACTACACGAAAAAGAGGATATGTCATACGGTTTCCGGAATGAAGCTTTCACTCTGCAACGGAATGTGCGCTGATATGACACTTTATGGCAGATTAAAGGCAAAGGTTTCGAGTTCGATTCTCGGTCCGGCACACAATTTTAACCTGCCCGGAAGTTTTAAGTCAAAAGGTATTCAACAACAGCTGGAAAAAGATGCGCTGGATATTGCACAAGGTTATCACGATACCTTATCAACGTCAGGCGTACGTGAAAGAGTGTAAAAAAGTTCTAGCAGTCACTCGAAAGGTCTGTTCGGTCCTGTGACAGTCATTCTTCAAATATTTGTAGACTTAATGCATTCTCGTGTGCTCCCTCTAGCGTCATTTGTCTTGGAACTGTAGAGAAGCTATCTACACTGTTTTGATCTTCTAAAAATAGATGGCAATTACTCGCAGGAAAAAAAGAAAACAGAGAAAAAGTTTGGAACGATTGTCTTATACTCGCTGGAGTGCTCATTACAATTCAGTTGAACTCATAAAAGAAAACATGGAAATATTGTGAGCGCTTTTGAAGATATGCAAGAATCTTGCCACTAGGTCTGCAGCAAGCTAGCTCCTTCCAGCTGCAAGTGGTTTTACCTCTTTGACCTACATCAACTTGTGGCGACGATGCTGGAGGAAGTATATTTAGTCCAAAAATGTGAGCCGTGAATGAATTTTTAGTGACGGAACAAGTTACAATAACACTTTTGAGACCTAGAAATGCAATGATATGGATATTTCCCACTGACAGACGGAGAACAAGGAGGGCAAATAAAATAATGAACTAGCTCTTGACGCTGAATTATCGATTCAAAACGTGGTTCATCGAGCAACGTTTGAGGGCAAAGACAGATTTTTTTACAAGAATTGTCACACGGCCATTAAATAAATCACCAAAATTTTCCAAATTTCTGAAACAAAATTTATGGTCAAAGCTTCCGATGACTTTCTGGCTGTAGCGCTGGAAAATCTGGTAGAAATTTACGATGAGTTTGATAAGCAGCATGTGTTGCAAGAAGTTAAAAGGTATATAACGGCTATCTACGAGTGTGGACACTGCTGCTAGATGAACAGCCCAAAAAATTCCGTTATTTGTATTTAGTGAATCATCGACCTCTACATCACTTACAATGCAATACCTCTTGACCATTTGTGTCTCAAGTTACATAACGTGAGAGAGGCTTTTCTGACATGAACTAATAAAAATTGCCTTCGCTCAACGATGAATCAAGTACGGCTAGCCAATCAGTCTATTTTATCAGTTGAAAGAAAAGTTTCAAATGAAATAGACGTCACGAGCCCGAAAACTTGCAGTATAATAAAACGAATGACAACTACTAACTCGTGCTAAGTTAAAGAAACGAGCATTATAATTGTACAAGTTTTGATTTCAGACATTTAAAATAAAAGTTCATTTTCTGATTATATTCTTTATTGTTTCTTTGCACTCTACCTGATGCTTGCTGAGCTAAATGCTGATTCGTATTGTAAGTTTCTCACCTACATCAGTGTGTGTGTACTACAGTTACCAGAGCGTGGACTACACACGTTACAAACACTTTATTTTTGTTCGTAGTTAGGCCTACATCTATATTACTGGCCGGCCGGAGTGGCCGAGCGGTTATAGGCGCTACAGTCTGGAACCGCGAGACCGCTACGGTCGCAGGTTCGAATCGTGCCTCGGGCATGGATGTGTGTGATGTCTTTAGGTTAGTTAGGCTTAAGTAGTTCTAAGTTCTATGAGACTGATGACCTCAGGAGTTAAGTCTGATAGTGCTCACAGCCATTTGAACCAATCTATATTACTAATTTTTACAAAATGTACCATAGAAGTAAAATTTCTAAGCAGACTGGGGGGCCTTCTTTAGCTTCGCTCCCCCGCGTCTCTGATGAGGTTTATCCGATACTGATTTTTGTTACTATTATACATCAGATGTAACTATCCAGACAATCTAGAAGTTTGAAGTTAAAACAACGTACCTCAACAGTGTTTATTTTTTTGTTGTGTACTTCTTAATGTTAAAGCTACGAAATTATTTAATGAACCTAAATGTACTTGTACGAGCCATGAGGTACCACAGTTATCAGCAATATCCCCTGTTACCTTTTTTTTTTCTCCGCACACGTTTTGTAGATGCGTTTGTATGTGTCTAAACTCCCTATCTATCATCCTCTCTAACCCTCAAATGGCACGGTACGGGTCGGGTCCGACCCACAGTTGTTTCCCCCCACACTGCTCTAGCCTCAGTGCAAGACGTCGAGCCAGCCAGGAACCTTACTAGCCAGCCGTGCTCTGTGTATTGGACTGACTGCAGTTATCGCGTAAGTGGCCTTGGCTTGCCACGTGTATTCCGGTCCGTATCCCACCCGACTGTACCTGTACTGTCACTGTTTTTACTGTGCATCCTTTTCACAGTTGTTATACGAACATGGCTTCGAAACAACAGTTACACGCACTTGAGGCACTTCTAGCTGTGTTACGCCGCCAGGAGGATCATTCAGACCGCGAGGACGGTTACACTGACCTGGAAGAGTCAGTTTCAGACTATAACGATGGAAGTCTTCTCAACAGCGATGTAGATGTTTTCAACTGTGATCATGTGGGTAAGAAGTACAGGAGAGAAGAAGAAGGAACAGATGATAGAAATTTTAGTTAGGTAGGGACGAGCAAACGATCCGGACCGACAAGCCTTTACGTTCAAAATATTCACCAACCGCTTCTTCAATTGTGATTATTTACCTGCCTGGACCTAAAGGGAAAGCGCGAGGGATTACAGATGCAAAAACATTATTTTCACTTTTTGTCACCGATGAAATGATAGAGAAAATTGTTAGTCATACTAATAACGAAATAGAATACACAAATCTCAAGTACAGCGGCCGCAGGAATTCATTTTTACATCCGACAAACGTATCTGAGATAAAAGCTTTTATTGGTCTCTTCTTTATAATCGGTTTATTGAAAGATTCTGGCTGATGCCAAGATGATATGTTTTCCGAGTGTATGGCTCACCGATCTTTCGCTGTGCTACATCGCACAAACGATTTACATTCCTCCTACAAAATTTGAGATTTGATCATAAACGTACTAGGGAGTCGGAGCTCTCGTGTAGCCAACGCCAAAGGGAGAAAACTAGCATGGCTCAAAGGCGCCGTACAAATCACAGTGCAAGGCCCCACCGACCCCACCCACATCCCGCTAATGGAAAAACACAGCCCCGATTTAGTGGATGTTCCAATCACCAAAGGAGTCACAGAAAATATCACCCTGGAAGTAAGAGAAAATCTAACATCTGCTCACAATCCGTTACTCGCAAAAATCCATAAAATAACGCCATCACCGCCGGCAGCACAAAAACTTTATAAAACAGACTAGGACCACTTACGAGCTCTCCTCACTGGAGAGACTCAACCAACGATGGACCTTTCAACAACCGAAAAAATAGACACAGCAATAGACAACTTTACTAGAAACATCCAAGAAGCAAACCGCTTCTCAACCACAGCCATCACCCAGGAGCAACAAATGACAACTTCCCCACACTCCTCTGCGAACTCTGCCACCGGGAAAACAGCGACACTACCATGGCAGCGCACCGGCGACCCTAGTTACCCTACAGAAACAAACCATCTGAAGCGTGAACTAGAGAAGCGCCTAATACAATGGCGTGCCGAGGTGTGGGAGGACAAAGTGGAGATCTTCAAACTCAGAGAGAGAGAGAGAGAGAGAGAGAGAGAGAGAGAGAGAGAGAGAGAGAGAGAGAGAGAGACGAGTGGCAGATAGTAAAACTTCTCAAGGGCAACCAAACAGCAAACAGGGCTTTAGCAGGCAACCGAGGACCAGTATACGACGCCTCGTCGAGGACCGAGCTTCTAGCCGACACATTCGAAGCTCAGAAAACACTTCCAACGTTCGATGTAAGATCCAGGGAAGACCATCAGCACGGCATGGCAGTAGCTCAGTCAGTCTCAGCACTCCTAAACATGTCCCAATCACTGCACCAAGACTTGCCACCCCCACAGAAATCCCTGCACCTAGCCTCGACAAAATCACGCACATGCACCTCAAAAACCTCCCCCGAAAAGTTATACTGCTGCTAACGAGAATCATCTACAAATGCATGCAGTTAACCTATTTTCCCTTACCTTGGAAGCTAGCCAAACTGATAAAAATCCCCAAACCAGGAAAACGTCCAAGAAATCCAGCTAACAGACCCATCAGCCTACTCTCAACCATGGGAAAGATATTCGAAAGTATAATCCTGGAAAGAACCCAATCCGCTCTTCTGGAAGACGAAACCATCAGGCCAGTGCAATCTGGGTTTCATCAAAAAAGTATCAGCCGAACTACAGGTGCTCAGGCTGCCTGAGCATATCGCCCATAACGTGGACTCGAAAAAGTCCACCCCAGCCGTTTTCCTGGACTGGGAAAAGGCCTTCGACAAGGTGTGGCACAACAATCTAACCTGGAAGATAATACAACAAACCTCTGTACCAGACACCTACGCCGAACTCCTCGACGACTTTCTCTCCAGCAGGCAATTCGTAGTCGAAGTAGACGGCAAGCGCTCATCTCGCAGAACACTCCACGCTCGGATACCAGAAATATCAGTACTCTCCCCAACGCTATTTAATATCTATGTGAACGACATACCCACCATCGAAGTCGTCCACATCGACCAATTCGCGGGTGATACCGCCTTCTTCACAAGCGTCAAACACCTGGTGAATATCAGAAAAATCCAATGGCAACTCAATGCGGAGGAAAAGTGGTGCCGCCTAAACAAGCTATCACTCAATGCAGGAAAGACGACACCTGTCTATTTCACTAGGAAAAAACCTACACACCTAGAACGGCTACACCTGAACGCACAAGAATTGCCCTGGAGGAATTAAGTCAAGTACCTAGAAGTCACAATAGACAGGAAACTAAATTACCACCAGCACATCAACGAAAAGAAGTCTAAAGCGCTGAACCTTGCTAAAGCCCTATTGCCACTCTCTAAAAGCAAGAAAAGAGACAGGAAACCAAAAATAACCTTTACAAAATAACTGTCCTCCCCACCATGACCTACGGTTGCACATCATGGGGAACAGCTAGCAAAGCCAAAAAGGTACGAATTGCAGATAATACAGAACAAAGTCCTTCGATGGATTCTAGACGCTCCCCTATGGGCCAAAACAACAGCTCTGCATGAAGCCCTGGAGATGGACACTGTCGAAACAACAATAAAAAGGTTAGTCACAACTGTCAATAAAAGCTGGATATATAGAGACACAATAGCACCCACCTACAAAACATCGGAACAATCCAACCAAGAAAATGGCACAAACAAAGAGTTCCACGAAGCATCATAGAGCCAGCAACCTAGAATCAAGCTCATTAGCACCAGAATACACCTCACTCCCTTATGAAATCACCACCTAGGATAGGCTAATTACTACACCTTATTAGATCAATAGCATGTAAAATAAAGTCATGGTGAAAAACCAATTAGCATAGGCTAAATAAAAACCATATTAGACCAGTAGGATGTAGGATAAATTCATGGTGCACAATCAATTAGAACAGGCTATCCACAAAACCAAGCTAGAAGTTTAGGACATATAAATCAGTAACCTCAGATATAAGTCAAACCAAGACAACAAGGGAACATTGCATTGACCTAGTGACAACAACGACAGAAAACCCGCGGAGGAACAAACCAAAGCCTCACCCCAATTAGGCACAGAACCCCACATATGACGGCGGACTGGCGAACTTTTTTAAGTTCGGTAATTCACGATCCTGTCTCCAAAAGTTTAAAAAAATGGTGCCACGACAGCACAAAATCCAAAAACACCTCACCAAAACGCGTCAAACCGGAGAAGCCTGTGGTACTGATATTGAACAATGCTACACAAAAAAGGCTAAAGATAAATTTGCTCCGTTTCGGGTGATATGGGATACTTTTGTAAGTCATTGTTTGCATTATTATAGCCCGGCAGAGGACTTGACGGTCGATGAAACATTACTGGGTTTCCGCGGTCGATGTCCCTTTAGAATGTTTATACAATCGAAACCTGATAAGTACGGTCTGAAAATAGTTTCCTGTGTGACGCCAGAACGTTCTATTTCATTTCAGGCATCCCGGATATTGGAAAGAGGCAAACAAAGAACACGGATAATTTATCCATACCAACTCAGTATGTTCTTAGACTTACGGACTCAGTTATCAGTTGTGACATTGCGATTGCTCCCTGTCACTGATTCGCTTCATATGGGCTGGCAGAGAAATTGTCTGAGCGAAAACTTACGTTAGTCGGTAGGCTACATAATAATAAGTGTCAGATACCACTATCCATGTTGTCAGCGGCCCCAGCTAGAACCGTTAAGTTCGTCTATCAAGGCAACAAAATGTTCGTTTCTTTCACAACTGCAAAGAATAAAAAAGTTATCCTAATGTCAACCATGCACCATAGTGGAACAATAACCGATGAATCGAGTAAGCCAGTACGTGCACGATCGACCTTTCTAAAAAATCTCGCGTTGGGTTTGATCACACGTTATTTCGAGAGCTCTTCATATGATAACTGCCAAGGTGTTAGGAAGAGAAGAGGATCAATCCACTACCATACACAATCATAATTTGCGGACAAAACGAATAAGATGTAACTTGTGCGATCCTTCGAAAGATAGAAAGGGAAATGAATCTTGTGCCAAAAGTAATTTACGCGTATGTGATGAGCATAAAAGAGGACCGTGTATAAGGTGTGTGACTGATGATTCTATTGAAGAAACAGCTATATGATATGCCTTTATATCTCTGGAAAAATTTCGTTTATACTATATTGTGTTTTGTCAAAAATGACAGGAATTGTATTTCACTTTCTGTAGGCTCTTTGATTTGGATTTGACGGACACTAAGAGCTAATGGTTATCTTTTATGTATACAAATAGGATTTTTGTCATGTAGCATACTATCAATAAACTATATTCTTCAATAATAATACTTACCGTGTACCTATATGTACCTATCGAAGAGGGAGCGGGTCGCATCCGACCCGATCGTACTATCTATTTCGTCTCCAACCACCGCACCGTTTGAGGTGTGGTTACAAAAGATAAGTGCACACACTTAGACGAAAGAACTAATACCTTATTCTTCAAGGGAGTGTGAGCTGCTTTGAAACGTCCCGCAAATTAAAGCTGTGTGCCGGAACGTGACTTGAAACACACACCTTTCCATTTAACGGGTAATGCTCTTAGCGATATGCGTAGCTATAACCAGGTCCCATAACAAAATGATAATACAAGAAAGTGCACAAAAGCTGCTGTCTCAGCTGCATAACGTACGAAAAGGTCAAAAAATGACGTAATTTAGCGATTTAGCTTGTTGTCCAGGAAAAATAGTGAATCCGAGGGCAGCATTTAACTAACAGTGACTTTACGCTGTGAACTGTTACAGTCAATGGTTATCATGAAAGGTGGAAAACTTGTCGAATTTAGTTAACATCTGATACAAGGAAAAAACAAACTGTGCTGTGGGAATTATTCTAGTCCACCTATCCGAACTAAGCTGTTAACGTTGGAAAATAAACTGTCAGGGCAACGGTTCTTGAGCAAAACATTTCACATAAAAAATGGAACATTTCCACAAGTGATGGCAGTAGACTGCGATCCAGCTTGGTTTGCTAATGGCGACCGCCAATTGTTGTCCTCCGTCGCGCAAACGCGGAGAACAATCCAGCGGGAACGTAGCTCCGCCACCACGTGCCGGCCAGCTGCCGATCACGTGCTACAGCCGGCCCTTGACCGACGCTCAGCTGCCGCATTCTGGCATGTGCTTTTGTTGTCAGATTTTGTTACATCGATTCTAGTACAGTCTTGCGGCCGTTACTTTTTCCTGTCAGATAGGTGATCTTATTTTATGAAATACTGAGGTTCCTATGAGCATTTTTCGGTTAAATAGACATGCAAAATAAAGTCGTCTATTACTACAATTATACTGCTGTGAAACACTACAACGTTCAGTATTTTAGTGAAGTCGTAATATAAAAGAGAAAAAGCAACGAGGCACGAAAGGATAAGATGGTTTCATTGCCCTCAGTTCTTAGATATTTGCTCTTAAGTCGCTACAAAACAGTGAGGTACGATCAAGATAATAGCTGTCAGTTAACACTGATGTCGGCCTAAAGTAACAAAGAAACTGCTTATGAAATAAAACGATGTTTTCCTGTTCTTATCCTACAGCTTGAATCTGTCAGTACTTCTCTAGAAGTTTTCCATCGAGTGTAAACATCTCTGTCCGGGTGTGACTGCTACAGTAAAGTTAACCTGAAAAAGGCTTTCTTCGTAAAGTTGTCAGTTTCGCGTAGAGACCTAGTAGCCCCGTAGTCATGAGGACGTTACGTTAGCTGTTGGACGGCACTGATGTGTAATTTGCATACACATCCCTTGTGCGTCTTCATTTACTCCTGCTCATTACTTTGTGCAATCACGAGCACTATGAAGAACTCAATCAACTAGGAGAATCGCGAAACAAGCTTTGTAACTTTCGGCACTACGAATAAGTGCCTGTTGAAGGAACCAGGGCATCAGTATGTACGGGCTGTCTTGGGAATCATGAACAAATTTTGAGGAGTGAGATGGATGAGTCGAAGACAATTCAAATAAATAGTGTGTATTAGAAAATGTGGAAAAGCTTGATTAATGACGCATCTCAGAAAACGGTGTAGGGAGGCAGGATAGACCTAATGTTAGTTGCGCGTAAGACGGTAGCGCATTTTAGGCTATAACAACATCGAAATAATAATTTTTAATTTGTGCTCATCGGTTTGTACCTTTATTAAATCAGAATTATTGTCCACCTTGGTACGTCGACTCGAATTTGAAATCACCTACCTATGACAAAAGCATAAAATACGTATGAGATTCAGACATTTGTTCGTCTTATAGAAACCGACATTTCGCCTATTCGCTGCTTAACAATTCGTAATTCACTCTCAGTGATTTCGAGAACGCAAGCATAGTCGGTATCAGGTTAATTATATTTTCTATTATAAGTTGTCAGCAGTTCAAAGTCATCTTTTGTTTAAGTTTGATATACCAAAATCTGTAAATAAAATTTTGTTTAACTGTGAACATACCTTCATGGCTGTGTAGAACAATAAGAGGACCAGAAACAAAATCGACAGGTGGCACGCTTGGCTTCAAACAGCAGATGTCCTCGCACCCCACACGCTGCCTCCGAATGGATTGTACTTGGCAGTCCACACAATTTTTCTCACTCTTCCACTCCCTAATACACGATCGTTACACGTCGGCACAGCTCGGGCGTCATCGGTTTCACGTCAACAACAAACAACTTCTGCGTTCAAATATATCAGTGCCTAAGTACCCACTGCACTATTGTTCAACATCACAGTGTTAACTGAAAACCAAAATTTATTGTGTGTCAGCAGTTTTTTTTTTTTTTTTTTTTCGTAAGGCGATAACATTATGAAGCACGCAAGAGGAGGATAGATGCAAACAGCTTAAACCAGCAGCTGACCTGAAAAGGCCGATGATGATGATGATGATGATGATGATGATGATGATGATGATGTCTGTACGTATTTCCAATTTTCGCTTCTATTACTTGACAAAGCAGATTCAACTTCGGCCATATGAAACATTTCTCTACCTTTACATTTGCTTTTTGATACGTCTCCAGATACAAATACGTGAACACCGCTTAAAAGTTTTCACAGCGCTGTAGCGAATGACGGCCACCTTCCTTCTCAATTTACACCCCATTTCCCGGATACTCTAGCGAAATATTACACAAAATTAACAAACGTTGCATGAGGTAAGCGCTACACTCATTTTTTTGGATTCGGTGCCTCAAGAGGTAAAAATTTAATTTTTATAAGGTCACTCTGTTGTCCGACTGGGTCAGTCTGTCTGTCCTGTCCGACTGTCGAAGGCGGAGGAGAGTAGTGTTTAACGTACCGTCAATAACGAGGTCATTAGAGACGGAAGACAAACTCGTATTGATGAAGCATGGAGAAGGAAATCGGCCATGACTTTCGAAGGAACCAGTCCGTCATGTGCGTTAAGCAACTTAAGGGAATCACGGAAAACCTAAATCAGGGTGGCCGGATGCGAGTTTGAACGGTCTTCCCTGGAATGCGAGTCCAGACTGCTAACCCTTGCGCTACCCCGTTCGCTTCTGACTGTTAAAAGCCCTTTATGTCAGGAACGGTTAGACGTATTAGACTGAAATTTATGGCACATACTTAAGACTGCGGTCTTTCGATGAGGTGAGGTGAGAAATTGGAGAATACAAAGTTAATAACCCCAAGAAATAACATACTTCACACTCTCACACCACTGCACTTTTCACATTGTACATAATAGTTGCAGTGTTTTTGTAAATAGTGTTTAGAAATGTTAATCCGTAAATTAAACTGTAGCGAAGAGGAACTGCAAGGCTCGAAGTAGTTCCGAGGCCTTCAGACCAGGCTGGCTCAGATAGGGTAACATCTCTCTCTCTCTCTCTCTCTCTCTCTCTCTCTCTCTCTCTCTCTCTCTCTCTTACTATCCAAGTCTTTGCTATCATCTATCTATCTTCTTAAAATCTGAATATATTTTTTGGTTTTTTCCTTTCAATTTTAATGTACTTTTAATTTGTAAATACGTCCATTGTAATTGCAAAAATCAATAACTGCTGTGCTAGGGGACTGACGACCTCAGAAGTTAAGTCCCATAGTGCTCAGAGCCATTTGAACCATTTTTGAAATCTGCATGAAAAGCTGTTAAATAAACGACCTGTTATAATACGTAAGGCAACAGGTCTCTAAACGAGC